>NW_026712245.1:464889-560799 GCF_030504385.1 Musca domestica
AACATTGGTTCTTGTGTCGAATGTGTAACACATTGAGCAGCGCTGACCATATTTGTGGAAGGTATGATGTTTGAATAATTGGAAAAATATACGGAAGTTCGACAGGCATGGCTAAATTTGTTCAGAGTTCAATGAGAGCAAATTTCCTCTAATTACTTAATTGAAAGAAATATGCAATAATGTATTCTCAGGAAGCAGAATAAACATAATCTCATGCAGAAGATTAGACGGCTACCATCAGAGGAGAAGAATCTGAAAAGGATGTCTTCTTCTCTAGATGAAGAGGAGAAGAAGAAAAAAAAGACGATAATGTTTTCTTCTTCACCAGAAGAGAATGTCTTCTTCACCAGAAGAGAAGAAGGTGTTCTTCTTCATCGTAAGGTCTTCTTGCTCTTCTCCGGAAAAGTAGAAGGAGGCCTTTTTTTCTCTCCACAAGAGGAGAAGAAGAAGATCCTCTTCTTCTCCACCAGAGGAGAGGGAGGAGAATGTCTTCTTCTTCTCCACCAGAGGAGAAGAAGAAGGACTTCTTCTTCCTCTCCACCAGAGGAGAAGAAGAAGGACTTCTTCTTCCTCTCCACCAGAGGAGAAGAAGAAGGACTTCTTCTTCCTCTCCACCAGATGAGAAGAAGAAGGACTTCTTCTTCCTCTCCACCAGATGAGAAGAAGAAGGACTTCTTCTTCCTCTCCACCAGAGGAGAAGAAGAAGGACTTCTTCTTCCCCTCCACCAGAGGAGAAGAAGGTCTTCTTCTTCCCCTCCACCAGAGGAGAAGAAGGTCTTCTTCTTCTCCCCTCCACCAGAGGAGAAGAAGGTCTTCTTCTTCTTCTTCCCTCCACCAGAGGGAGAAGAAGGTCTTCTCTTCCCCTCCACCAGAGGAGAAGAAGTCTTCTTCTTCTTCGTCCCCTCCACCAGAGGAGAAGAAGGTCTTCTTCTTCTTCTTCCCCTCCACCAGAGGAGAAGAGGTTTCTTCTTCTTCTTCCCTCCAACCAGAGGAGAAGAAGGTCTTCTTCTTCTTCTTCCCATCCACCAGAGGAGAAGGAAGGTCTTCCTCTCTTCTTCCCCTCCACCAGAGGAGAAGAAGGTTCTTCTTCTTCTTTCTCCCTCCACCAGAGGAGAAGAAGGTCTTCTTCTTCTTCTTCCTTCCACCAGAGGAGAAGAAGGTCTTCTTCTTCTCTTCCCCTCCACCAGAGGAGAAGAAGGTCTTCTTCTTCTTCTTCCCTCCACCAGAGGAAGTTTTCTTCCTTCCCCTCCACCAGAGGAAGAGGTCTTCTTCTTCTTCTTCCCCTCCACCAGAGGAGAAGAAGGTCTTCTTCTTCTCTTCCCCTCCACCAGAGGAGAAGAAGGTCTTCTTCTTCTTCTTCCCCTCCACCAGAGGAGAAGAAGGTCTTCTTCTTCTTCTTCCCCTCCACCAGAGGAGAAGAAGGTCTTCTTCTTCTTCTTCCCCTCCACCAGAGGAGAAGAAGGTCTTCTTCTTCTTCCCCTCCACCAGAGGAGAAGAAGGTCTTCTTCTTCTTCCCCTCCACCAGAGGAGAAGAAGGTCTCTTCTTCTTCTTCCCCTCCACCAGAGGAGAAGAAAGTCTTCTTCTTCTTCCCCTCCACCAGAGGAAGAAGAAGGTCTTCTTCTTCTTCCCCTCCACCAGAGGAGAAGAAGGTCTTCTTCTTCTTCCCCTCCACCAGAGGAGAAGAAGGTCTTCTTCTTCTCAGTAAGAAGGTATTCTTCTTCTTCCCCTCCACCAGAGTAGAAGAAGAAGGTATTCTTCTTCCTCCTGTCCTCCAGAGTAGAAGAAGAAGGTCTTCTTTTTCCTCTCCTCCAGAGTAGAAGAAGAAGGTCTTCTTCTTCCTCTCCACCAGAGGAGAAGAAGGTCTTCTTCTTCTTCCTCACCACCAGGGGAGAAGAAGGTCTGCTTCTTCTTCCTCTCCACCAGAGGAGAAGAAGGTCTTCTTCTTCTTCCTCTCCACCAGAGGAGAAGAAGGTCTTCTTCTTTTTCCTCTCCACCAGAGGAGAAGAAGGTCTTCTTCTTTTTCCTCTCCACCAGAAGAGAAGAAAGTCTTCTTCTTCTTCCTCTCCACCAGAGGAGAAGGAGAAGGTCTTCTTCTTCCTCTCCACCAGAGGAGAAGGAGAAGGTCTTCTTCTTCCTCTCCACCAGAGGAGAAGGAGAAGGTCTTCTTCTTCCTCTCCACCAGAGGAGAAGAAGAAGGTCTTCTTCTTCCTCCTCCACCAGAGGAGAAGAAGGTCTTCTTCTTCCTCCTCCACCAGAGGAGAAGAAGGTCTTCTTCTTCCTCCTCCACCAGAGGAGAAGAAGGTCTTTTTCTTCTTCTACTCCACCAGAGGAGAAGGTCTTCTTTTTTCTCTCCACCGGAGTAGAAGAAGGTCATCTTGTTCTCCACCAGAGGGGAAACACTTGTGGCTTTTCTCTACCAGAGAATAAGATGCATGGTGCTCTTCTAAATCAGAGGAGTAGAAACTCTTTTGCTATGGACAACATAAACTCATGTAGATTTTTCTTCCATGCATCTTATCAATCATTTTTCAAATATTACTTCCCAACAATGTCAAGGATTGTTAGCATATTGACATCCATCCGATAGCCCATCAGTAGCTGAAAAAATAAAATCATTTTTTTGTTCGGTCGAAAACAAATTCTCATATTATTTATAAATTGTTGTCTATTTACCTTTCTTTCCCTTTCGATGGCCATCAAGTGATTTGAGTGACACTCACTCGCTCCCTTACCCTGTCTAGCACCCTTCTCCAATATCGCCAACTATGAATTACATCTTCCGCAATCGAAATATTCCTAAGCCCAGTCGCAGCCAATGCCGTTTCCCCTACGGGTGGAAAATGTTTTTCGTGTTTTCTGTTTCTGTTTTTCATTTTCAATCTATTTTGAGTGAATGATAAGTGACAGCTGGGCAACAGGCAAAACAGCGTAAAATGTCAATGTATTCAATTGACAATTGCATGCAATGGAACTACAGCGTCGGACTGAAAGGAACATCCTCCGAAGAACGAAAAAAAAATTAAAAAAAACGGAAAACCAATGGTCCATCCACCGAAGGTTGCCAATAAAACAGTAGCAGCATCCTTCCCAAGTACCAAAAGAACATGGCCTGGCTTTTTGTGTGTTAGCCAACAAATCTGAGGAATAATCCAAACAATTCACCGCCACCACAACTACCATCACCGCCACCAACCAACCACCACCAATAGCAACATAATCAAGCATTAGTTTATTCCAACTTCCCATTTCAAGTCCCAAGTCTAAGACAACCGTCATCGTGAACAGAACAGAACCGAACAACACATCACCAACAACAACGACAACACCAACAATTGCATCGAACAGAACAGAACAACATTGTACAATTGCAAATCGTTTTTTATTAACAAATTCTCTTTTGACAGTTTTATAGAAGAGAAGAAAGAAGTTACGTTTTTGCAGGGAGAAAAAATAAAAAACAATACAACAACAACAACTACAAATGCAATAGAAAACTACAACAAGTACACGGCTGAAAATGGAAGGGTAACAACATTTTTGATGTTCTAGGTGCTGGGCTGTAACACTGGACAACAAGTTTTAAGGTAGAACCACTTGAAAAGACCAAAATGTTTTGACCATGACCCTTTTGAACTCTATATTTATTTGGACAAAAACCCTTTCAGAATAAGTAGATCATACCACCAATCAACATTTGGCTTGAGAGCAGTTATATTTTGGTTTCAGAGGGAACTAATCTATGGGAGGCCTGTCCAAATCTGAATCGATTTTAAATAATTTAACGGAGACATTTTAATCTTTTATACCAAATAAGATCGATATAGAGTGCATGATATCACTTCGAGACGGATTATATTAAAAAAATATGTATCGGAGCCGAGTTCCACAAAATGGAAACGTACGTCCCGAAATTCACTCCATTTTGGCTGATATTAGACAATATTTGCACAATAAACCTGAAATCGGATTAAGGATATATATGGGAGCTATATCCAAATCTTAGTCGTTCTCGATGAAATTTGGCAATGGTATTTCAGAGTCCATAAGATATCTTGTACCAAATATCATTGTTGTCGAACGCATATTGCGAATATGAGGGACTTAAATACCAAATCGGATGAAACATATATATGGGAGCTATAGCTATATCTGAACCGACTTTCTCCAAATTTGATGTACTTGCTTCTAGAGTGAATTCGGTCGGATGTACCAAAATGCAGGTCATTAGGACTGATATTGGCCATTTGGCGCACAATTAACCCGAAATCGGTAGAAGATATGTGAGGCAGCTAATCCAAATCTGATCCAATCTTGATAAAATTTGACAGATGTATTTCCGAGCTCTATAAGATATCTGGTACCAAATATCATTGTCGTCGAATGCATATTATGACTATGAGGGACTTACAAACCAAAATCGATAAAACATATATATCGGAGCTATAGCTATATCTGAACCGATTTTCACCAAATTTGATGTGATTGCTTCTAGACTGAATTAGGTAGGATGTGCAAAAATTCAGGTCAGAAGCTGTCTTTCACATCACTTGTTTAAATTGATAACATTTTTTTACCTTTTGCTACAAACAGTTACTAAGAGACACCTTTCCTTTCCTGAAAACTACAGGGTGAGATAAAAACAAGTAAAAAAGCTATAAGTTCCGCCGGGCCGAATTTTGAATACCCTCCACCATTTGGTAAAAATTTGGCATTTTTTCAAAAATCTTAAAAATACCGAATGTAGCCATATATTATGGTCTATATTACGACGTGGACCTGCATAGGCGACATTTGTCATAAGCTATTAAAATATTGAAATACGAAACTTGAAAAAAATTTGTTTATAACTAAAATCATCAAAATACCGAATATAGGGAGGTACCATGGGGCTTATAAAACGTGGACCTGCACAAACAATGTTTTTGGAATAGGCTGTGGTATCCATTACAAAATTCAAATACAAAATTTGAAATAATTCCGGTAAATAATATCGCTAAAATCATCAAAATACCGAATATCGGGAGGTACCGTTATATGGGGGCTATACGAAGACGTGGACCAGCACATACAATTTTCTGTCATAGGCTGTAGCATTCATTACGAACATCAAATACTGAATTTTAAATAGTACTGGTAAATAACGTCTCTAAAATCATCAAAATACCGAATATCGGGGGGTACCGTTATATTGGGGCTATACAAAGAAGTGGACCTACATGGCTCATTTTTGGTCTTAGGATGTAGTATCCATTATGAACTTTAAATACCAAAATTGAAACAATTCCGGTAAATAATGTCGCTAAAATCACCAAAATACCGAATATCGGAAGGTACCGTTATGTGGGGGCTATACGAAGACGTGGACCTACATGTCCCATTTTCAATACCAAAAGTCCTGCAGACATAATACACATTTGAGTAAAATTTTATCAACCTACTTCATTTCGTTCGGAAGCTAGAGTGATTTCCACAGACAGACAGACGGGCGGACATTGATAAATCGATATAGAATGTTATGCTGATCAAGAATATATATATATATACTTTATGGGGTCTAAAATGTATATTTCGAGGTGTTACAAACGGAATGACAAACTTAATATACCCTCCATACTATGGTGGAGGGTATAAAAACGGCAACATTTGGAACAAGTTTAGATTTGTTCGAATTGACAACTTTGGCAAGAATTATGGCCCCCAGCCGGCCAATGAAACCGTCGCACGCTGCTCGAATGTTGCTCTGTGGTATTTTGGCCCATTATAGGCGAAGCCCTTGCTTGAGGTGATCGACACTTTGGTATTTTTTAGTGTCAACCTTGCTTTCCAAAATACTCCAGACACAATAGTCCAACGGATTGGTATCCGGAGATTTGGATGGCCATTATGCGCTGGAAATGAAGCGAGGAACCTCTTTTTGTAACCATTCTTTGGTGGTGCGTGCTGAGTGCGATGGTGCTGAGTCCTGTTGGAATGTCCTAGGTCTGCGGCCAAAATGTTTGCGTGCCCAAGATTTTAAAACAACCTCCAGAATATTTCGCATTTATTCTGATGCCACCACGGTCGATTAATACGAGCGGAGAGCGCCCATCGGCTGTTAAGGCGGCCCACACCATCACCATGGGCGGCGCATGAGTTCTGGTGGCCAACCAAAGGTGCAGCTGACCTCTTTGGCAAGTAAACACTATAGTTTTTTTTTTGTTTACAAACTGCTGGACAACGAATGTTTTCTCATCGGAGAAAACCAAATTCGGCAGTTCATCACTTTCGGCCAAACGAAACAACTCTTTACCTCTTTTGAGTCTATTTTCTTTCTGTTGCGGTGTAAGTTCTTGCACTTTTTTTGGAATTTCAATGGCTTTACCCCGTGCTCATTTTTCAATATTTGCCGAACGAAATATGTTCAGCTTACGAGCTATTTTCCGGCCACTGCGACGCGGGTTTCGATCAAGCAGCTTCTTTACTTTTCGAACCATATCTGCTGATGTTTTATTTTTTCGATCCACTTCCTTGACGTCGGTCTACGCTACCAGTAGGATTTATTTAAGATTTATTCACATTTAAATGCTGGAGTGGAGAACTTGTGGTTCTCCAGCCAAATATAAAGAAATCACACTATCACGCTTGAATTCCATCAAGAATATCTTTTTTTCTGGAAAATTCTTTTTTCCAAAATGCTTTTGTACGCTTGTAAACAAGATAATGAGCTGTCACTGGAATAATTTTTAAAACTGTCGGACGAGTGGATTACAAATGACAGCAGTCTGGAGTTGGTTGCAGGTTTTTTATCTCACAATGTGTTTTAAAGACTTTTTCATGGACTTCCAGATCAGGTTCGTAAAATAAGAATTTAAAGAACTTTTTGCCCAAGTATCGTGGATTTAAATATTTTTCATGGCCTTCTTGGTTAAGGTCTTGGAGTGTTTAAAAACGTATTTATCAAGGTCTTCTTCGAAAAAATCGTGAGCCTTTGAAAACATAGTTTTCTAGGACATCCTGTCTGAGAGTCCTGGAATTGTTGATACTTCTCTAGTTCCCTAAAAACATTTTATAGTACTTCCTGGCCAATAATCGGTAATCGTGGATCGAAATAAATATTGTTAGGCCTTCAAAAAATATATATTTGAAGGGGAATCATAGATTTCTTAAAAAAACATCCTTGCTAGGATTTTAGATCCTTTTTGCAATGGCTTCCTTGACAAACTTTGGGAATATTTTCTATAAGGTCTTCCCTGACCATAATCGTGGTTCGAAATAAATATTCTTGGACCTTAAAAATATATGAAGGGGAATCATAGATTTAAAAAAAAAAACATCCTCACTAGGATTTCAGATCCTTCAGATCCTTTTTGCAAAGTCTTCCTTGACAAACTTTGGGAATATTTTCTATAAGGTCTTCCCAGACAAAAATAATAATTTTCGAAAATCTCCTTCCAGCTCAAAATTGTCTATAAAGGGTTTCCTGGTAAAATTAATTGTTGGGAAGTATTAGAAGTAGTGACCCAATATTCTAACTCATCTCTCTGACATTCTGTAGTCCAGTGTTTTCTTCCTTGGCTGCAATTGAAAAACATTTTTGTTATTCCTATTATTAATGCCAGAGTTGTTGTCTTTGTTGCTGTTGTTGTCCAGTTGTTACCGAATAGTATCATCGAACATGGGGTATCATTTGAAGATGAGGACTTATTTCGATGTTGGTTGTTTTGTTTTTTTTTGTTTGGCTGGTGATTTTCTTTTTATTCGTTCTCAGCCCAGCCATCAAAGTTTGGACTCTTCGGAATGGTTACAAGTTCCTTTAGGGCATTGATTGTGTTACAAGGAATCTCTTTGCCATGGCTACTGTTGCTACTGTGTACCGAGGCTGTCGCTTGTTGTCGAAGCCGCCGCTGCCAATGCCACCACCGCCACCGTTGCTGGTTGGTTGTAACAAGCTACAGTGCAATTGTAAAAAAGTTTCGAAGGAAAATCGTAGTAGTTAACAATAACAACAAAAACAACAGCATTTCGGTTTTCGTTCAATATTGGCAGTTGAGAGAAGTGGACAAGGGAGGATGTACCAGAGGGTGACCAAGAACAGGACATTGAAGTTGGTAGAGGAGTGCGGTTCCTTGGCAATTTCCCAGCCAATGTTGGTGGCTCTGCTAAATGCATTTGGGTTCTTCAATACTCAGGGGGTACAGGGCGGCCTCGGTCAGGCGTTTTGGTTATAAATGGAGTTTTAATGAAAATGAAGTTAAAACGTATTTGCCCAAGGACAAATATAATTGAAGTAGTTTTCCCATTGCTGTAGGTGCATTCATTCTTGTGGCATGGTTATCGATCGTTTTGTAAGTAAATTTGTTGTTTTTGCTTCTCTTTGTTGCTGTTGTTGTTGTTTTATGGCAAATATTTCTGCCAATTGAAAAGCAATAATTAGGAAATTTGTCTTAAATGGCGTTGACATCAATTTATTTTAAATGTTTGCAAACGAGAGTAGAAAATATTTTCAGAAGGAGTTCGCTAGCAAATGCGGTAGTTGTTTGTAAAGACATATATCAATAGGTTGGGAGAGTTTTTTTCTTTGGTGGCTAAATGGTGCGGTGTTTGGTATGGCATGCAAAATCGTTGCAATATAAATCGAGGAGAACTTATATGAGAAATACATTTTTGAAAAAAAAGAGGGTAATAAAATCCCTAGCCTGATTCGAGCATTGCCGGTAGATATCGGGGGATATTGAAGTCGTTTTTCGAAATATATTTAAGAAAAAACCGATCTGAAGATTTTTTAAATCGCTACCGAAACGAAGAATTTGGCAAGGAGATAGGCTATTCTCGGAAACTCATCCTTGAATAAAGAGAAATATTGATATGTACCAACTCTGAATTAATTCGGATGCCAATATCGCGTTTTATCAGCTTTAACCCGTTTAGGCGTAGGTACAGGAAGGAGTGGCTCGATATATCCCATCTTCAAACCAGACCTAGGTTTAATAAAAATCTGGATGTAACATCACATTTTATAAGAGTTATAGCTATTACAAATTTTAAACCTTTGTGGTTCTAGGTACCAGAGGGAGTGGACCGTTTTCGCACCTGAGCAAAATTGGATTATCCTTTCTCTTTTATGCAGTAAAATACAGTGTAAGATAAAAAAAACTACAACAAAGTCAAACGTCAGAATTTTTAATTTTTTTTTAAATTTTATTGAATGAAAGCAAAAAATATCAGAAATTGCATCAAATTTTGGAATAAGTTGAGATTTGTTCGAATTGGTCACCTTTGGCATGAATTATGGCCTTCAAACGGCCAATGAAACCGTCACACGCTGCCCGCTGCCTGTTGCTCTGCGGTATTTTGGCCCATCCCCAGCGAAGCGTTTGCTTGAGGTGATCGACACTTTGATATTTTTTAGTGTCAACCTTGCTTTCCAAAATACTCCAGACACAATAGTCCAACGGATTGGTATCCGGAGATTTTGGTGGCCATTGTGCACTGGAAATGAAGCGAGGAACCTCATTTTGTAACCATTCTTGGCTATTGCTTGCTGAGTGCGATGGTGCTGAGTCCTGTTGGAATGTCCAAGGTCTGCGGCCAAAATGTTTGCGCGGCCAAAGCTTCAATACAACCTCCAGAATTTTTTTCGCGAGCGGAAAGCGACCATCGGCTGTTATGGCGGCCCAAACCATTACCATAGCCGGTGTCTGCGTTGTGGTTGCCAACAGAAGGTGCACATTTTCAGCTGACCTCTTTGGCAAGTAAACACGATCATTTTGTTTGCCTTTGCTTACAAGCTTCAGGACAACGAATGTGTTTTCATAGGAGAAAATCAAATTCGGCAGTTCACCACTTTCGCGCAAGCTAAGCAACTCTTTAGCTCTTTTGAATCTATTTTCTTTCCGTTGCGGTGTAAGTTCTTGCATTTTTTGGAATTTCAATGGCTTTATCTCGACCTCATTTTTCGATATTTGACGAATGGAATATTGCCATATGTTCAGTTCACGAGCCATTTTTCGGCAAATGCGCCGAGGGTTTCGATCAAGTTGCTTCTTTACTTTTCGAACCATTTCTGCTGATGTTGCTGGTGTGAGGATGGAATTTATTGATCCACTTTTTCTGATACCTTCCCCACAAAGGGTTAAAATTTTGAATATCCATGAAGCTCATAAAACGGGAAATTAACATCCGATTCCATTCAGACTTGGCACATATCCATATTTCCATCAACACAAGATCTGTTATAAAGATGTAAGAGATCGGACCATTTCTTGTAATACCAAAACGATTATTAAATCCGAAATAAGCATCCGATTACTTCATATCTCACACATCCCATTATTTCTACTAACAAAAAATCTGCTGCTTCTCAATCTTTCTATCAACACAAAATATGTCATAAAGATGGTAGAGATGGAAGCATTCCTTCTGGTACCTCCCCCACAAGGGGTCAGAGTTTTGAATAACCAAAATGATTATAAATAAGCATACGGTTTTCTTCATAGTTCACACATCCTGTTATTTCTACTAACTTAAGATCTGCTGAGAAGATGAAATGTATCGGTTTACTCCTTCTGGTATCTCCCCCAGAAAGGGTTAAAATTTTTAAATATCCACGAAGCTCATAAAACGCGAAATTAACATCTAATTGCATTCAGACTTGGTACATCTCAATATCAACATCAACACAAGATCTGTTATAAAGATGGTAGAGAACGAACCATTTCTTCTGGTACCTCCCCCATATGGGGCTCAAGATTTTGAAAAACAAAACGCTCATAAAATTGTAATTTTACTCTCCCCCATATTTTTATATCCTCCACCATAGTATGGAGGAACTATACCTGTTTGAGACACCACAAAGTATATATACTCTTGATCAGCATAAAATTCTATGTCGATTTAGCGATGTCCCTCCGTCTGTCCGTCTATCCGTCTGTAAAAATCACTCTAGCTTCCCAACGAATCGAAGTAGATTTACTCAAATATATATTATGTCTGCAGGACTTTTGGTATTGAAAATGGACTGAATGTCGGTCCACATTTTGGTAGAGCTCCCATATAACGGTACCTCCCGATATTCGATACTTTGTTGATTTTAGCGGGTGCTACAGCCTATGAGAGGAGATTGTCTGTGCAGGACCACGTCTTCGTATAGCTCCCATATAACGGTACTACCCGATATTCGGTATTTTGAAGATTTTAGCGACATTATTCGCTGGAATTGTTTCAACTTTGGTATTTGATGTTCGAAATGGATACTACAGCCTAAGACAGAAAATTGTCTGTGTAGGTCCACGTCTTCGTATTGCCTCCTTATAACGGTACCTCCCGATATTCCGTATTTTGACGATTTTAGCGACATTATTCGCCGGAATTGTTTTAAATTTGGTATTTGAAGTTCGAAATTGATACTATAGTCTAAGACAGAAAATTGTGTGTACAGGTCCACATCTTCGTATAGCACCCATTATAACGGTACCTCCCGATATTTGACACTTTATTGATATTAGCGACATTATTCACCGGAATTCTCTCAAATTTGGTATTTGAAGTTCAAAATGGATACTACAGCTTAAGAATGGATACTACAGCTTAAATGGATACTACAGCTTAAGAAAATTGTCTGTGCAGGTCCACGTCTTCGTATAGCTCCCATATAACGGTACCTCCCGATATTCAGTATTTTGATGATTTTAGCTAAATTATTCGCCGTTTTTTTAAGTTTCGCATTTAAATGTTGTTATGGCTTATGACAAAAGTCCATGTTGTGGTCTACTTCACCCACTAAATATTACCCGATGACCATCCAAATTAGAAGGCTTCTGCCCAGCCCTAAGCTCTAGCCCCGTGCTAACTTGGTCTATAACTGTGACATGTAGAGCAACTGCAAAATCAGGAAATTTTTCAGTATTTGGTCCATTTCAACCCCTAGATATTATGCGATCATCTCCAAAAGAAATAGGGTTCTATTCTTGCCCAAACCCCACCTCCATTCTAAATTTCGCGAAGATCGGGCCATAATTGAGACCTGTAGAGTGATTACAAATTAACATGGACAGACGGACATACATAGCTAGATCGACTCGGCTCGGCGAGCTAGGAAGACCCATATATACTTTCCTATGTGGGAAACCAATATTTCGAGGTGTTACATAATTTTTGGCCCAATCAAACTTATAATACCCCCAACACATAGTGTTGTAGGGTATAATAATCAAACATGGGCTGAGGGCACACATTTTTCGGCAAACCCGACTGATACATTTTATACCTTCCTCCTTTAAAAGGAGGCTATATTAACTTTGTCATTCCGTTTCTGACATCCCTAAATATTCATCGTAGACTTCATAAAGTATATTAACTTATGATCAGCAAAAAATTCAAGATCGATTTAACGATGTCCGTCTGCATATCTGTCTGTTGATATCACGATGTAACCCACTTAAAAATTTAGTACAACAATTTTTATTGTGTCTGGAATTGTTGGTATTGAAAATAAGATATATCGGTTCACGTTTTTGTATAGCCCCCATATAAAGGTACCTCCCGATATGAGGTGTTTTGATGATTTTTGCCATATATCTCCATGGATTTGTCCAAAAATTGGTATTTGTAGCTCATAATGGGTTCTAGCTCCGGTGACAGAACATTGAATATTTAAGTCCAAGTTTTCTTATAGCGCACATACAACGATTTGGTAGATGAAAATCCTAAAAGTAAAAAATTGTCTATAGAGGTTCCTTTTTGGTATGGCCTCCATATAAAGGGCTCACCCACTTTTTTTTTTTTTTTAAGTTTAACCGCATTATCCAAACGACCTTTCTGGTATTTGTAGTTTAAGGCGGAACACATTTGAATTCAGATACATTAAATATGGAAATGTTTTCTTTACCCAATGGTGTAGGGTATTAAAAATTCGGCTCGATCGAACTTAATGTTTTTTTTACTTGTTAAAAAATTTTGGGATCAGGAATATTTAAAAAAAATACTTAAAATATAAAAATTCTTAATCCGGAAGTCTGTGGATGACAATAATAATAAACATTTGCAATTCCTTTTTTTTGGAGATCTATAAAAACATTTTGAAAAGTCCAGGAATCTTGGCCAGGAAGAAATACTTTAAAAATAAGGATTTTTGGCTTGAAGTCCTTGTGAAAAAAATTGTTGTCGCATAAGATTAGGAGCCCTTTTTAAAAACATTAGGGTCATCCTTCAATAAAAAATCTTCAAAAATTACTAATTTTAGTAGAGAAGATTCTTAAACGAATACATGGTTTCAAGATAATTGGAAAGGAAGTCAATGAAAAATAATTTTCAAAAATTTACGATATTTGGCCAAAATTAATGTTGCTGTGTTGAAATCTAAATAACGAAATTGAAAACATTTTCAAAAGTAAATTTCAATGTAGGTAAGTTTTGATATAGCCCCCCAATTGTGGCCTATAGTAACCTGTAGAAGGTATTTCATTTTTGTGCGACCTCTAAATAGCCTTACCTTACACATGGCCTCGAAAGAGTCATTCAAAAAAATCTTATCTCATAATCCTTTTATAGCTTTCTTTCACTTTGCAATTAATTTCCTCTTAGATATTTGTCTTAGTTAAGAAAAACTTCTGGTATTTAATTCTTCTCCTTCATTTCCCGACTGCAAATATTTGGCATAGGGTAAGTGTGCCTAAGTTCGGCATGTCCCAGTAGTCGGCACTTTTTATTTTTAAGTCCAAATAAATTAAACTATTATAACTAAATGTATTTTGTTTACTTCAAATATATTGTCAGCTATCTTTGTGTACAATTTCGCTAAGAAAAGATGATTTATTCTAATAAAATTTAATTTTTTATCTGTGAAGGTCCTCAACAATCCATATTCTTAAGAAAAGTACAATAAATACGTCGAATCAGTTTAACTAAACAAAAATATTATATTTTAATGAATTAATTTATTATTATTATTAATTATGCTTGCAAAAAAATTGGTATGCCGACTGTTGGAACATGCCATACCGACAATTGGCAAGTGGTGCCGACTACTGGCAAAAAAGCATTGTTTTAATAAAACTACAAATTTATGAAATTTAATAACAAGTTATTAAAACTTTATTTATTATTGCAAAAACTATACAAAATTTCGAATCTGAATAAATTAACTTTGTAATAATTGAAAAGTTCCATTCAGAATTGTGAGCGATTAAAAAGGCGAAAATCCTAAAAGTGCCGACTACTGGTACACTTACCCTATTTAAATATTAAAAGGAATTCTATTACAGAGTTACAGTTTTTTTGGTATCATTATCTGACATTGTGGAATTGCCGAAAAAAAGCAGAATTAGAATTTCAGCAAATTGTTGGAATTCTTTGCCAAAAAACACAACACACACATACATACAAAGCAAATTCAATGGCTCTCAGTTGGTAGTGGATTTTAATTTAACTGGTTTCCAAACACACAGACTACAAGTCAATGTCAGGCAACATTGTTGGTGGTTGGCCAATGGAAAGAGGTAGGCCTCTGCGACAGCTGGTAGGCAGTGAATCGAGGATCAAAATAAGTTGGACCAGCTCTTCAGTACCCTACCCTATAAGGGATATGGTGACAAATATTTATTGGGAAAATTTTGTTGGAAGTGCTGTTTTGCTTAGGGCTTTAGGGCTCCACCATGAATAGAATGTTTATTGAGATCAGTTTACGACCCAAAGCAAAAAAGATAATTAAATAAGATAATATAAATCTTTGAAGATCAGAGAGAATCTTCACAAACATTAATATGGTTTTGGAAAACATGGTATTTTTTTGTCCGCTGATCCTTAAAAGCCCCATCATATTGGCTTCCAAATTTCGTTCCTTGAGAAGAATGACGGATCAAAAATTCAAGAAAATGGATTTTTATTTCCAAAGTCAATACAAACCTACACTACCTTACAATCTTTACTGACGAGTATATACAAGTACAAAGGCAGCTAAGTTCAGCCGGGAAGATCTGGGTCGAACTTTAAATACCCTCCACCATTTTGAAGGATTTTGAAAATTTTTTTCGGAAAAAAAACCGTCGTGAAATACCACTTAAATGAAACCCGTTAAAGGGGGCGGGGGGTGGGGTATATGAAGACGTAGACCTGCATAAGTAATTTTTTGTCATTGGCTGTAGTACCGATTCCGATCTTTAAATACAAAACTTGAATAATGTCGCTAATATCATCAAAATGTCGAATATCGGGAGGTAGTGTACCCAGGCGGTAAAGTACTCAAAATAATCTCCTGGTGTTGATTTTGAGACAATTCGACTAAAAACTGCAGCTAAAACCATAAAAATACCTATTATCAGGAGGTAACGTTATATGGGGAATATACGATATCGTGGACTTATAAAGATAATTCTCTTCCAGGGGATAAGGTACTTAGACGGAAACCCTGGTGTGGATTTTCAGATAATTCCCTTGAATAATGTCGCTAATATCATCAAAATGCCGAATATCGGGAGGTAGTGTACCCAGGCGGTAAGGTACTCAAAAGAATCTCCTGGTGTGAATTTTGAGACAATTCCACTAAAAACTGTCGCTAAAACCATAAAAATACCGATTATCAGGAGGTAACGTTATATGGGGAATATACGATTTTGTGGACCTTATAGACAATTCACTTCCAGGGGTTAAAGTACTCAGAAGGAAGTCCTGGTGTGGATTTTGAGACAATTCGATTGAAAAAAAAATGAGGCTAAAATAAAAAAAAAAATAAAAAAACCGCACGGTTATATGGGAGACATACGATATCGTGACGATTCTCTTCCAGGGGGTAAAGTACTCAGAAACAACTCCTATTGTCGATTTTCAGACCATTCTATTGAAAAAAATTGGCTAAAATATCAGGAGGTACCGTTACATGGGGGTTATACGATATCTTCGACCTTGACCTGTAGACAAAAGACAGATCTGTGCAAAATTTTAGCTTCCCATATTAATTCGTCAACAGACAGGGTTAAATCGACGGACAGGGCTAAATCGACTTAGAATTTTACGCTGATCAAAATTGGAACCAACTTCAGACTGCTGTCATTTCTAAACCACCCGTCCGATAGCTGTTAAAATTATTCCAGTGACAGCTCATATATTGTTTACGAGCGTACAAAAGCATTTTGGGGAGAATTTTCCAGAAAAAATGTTATTCGTGAATTCGGAATTCAAGCGTGATAGTGTGATTTCTTTATATTTGGCTGGAAAACCACAAGTGGCTATAGTTAGAGCACTCCAGCATTTAAATGCGAATAAATCTTTTGTGTTTGGTACCATCGATCCTTACCGTTATACTGGTAGCGTAGCTCGACGTCAAGGAAGTGGACCAAAGAAAACAGCAACATCAGCAGAAATGGTTCGAAAAGTAAAGAAACGACTTGATCGAAACTCGCGTCGCAGTGGCCGAAAAATGACTCCAGAGCTGAACATATCAGAATATTCCATTAGCAAATATTGAAAAAATGAGTTCGGGGTAAAGCCACTGAAATTCCAAAAGGTGCAAGAACTTACACCGCAACTGAAAGAAAATAGACTCAAAGGAGCTAAAGAGTTGCTTCGCCTGGCCGAAAGTGGTGAACTGCCGAATTTGGTTTTGGTTTTCTCCCATGAGAAAACATTCGATGTCCAGCAGTTTGTAAACAAAGGTAGCCAAAATGATCGCGTTTTCTTGCCAAAGAGGTCAGTTGAAAATGTGCACCTTCGGTTGGCCACCAGAACTCAAGCGCCGGCCATGATGATGGTGTGGGCCGCCATAACAACCGATGGTCGCTCTCCTCTCCTATTAATTGACCGTGGAATCAGAATAAATGCCGAATATTATCACGAAAATATTCTGGAGGGTGTATTTAAGCCTTGGGCACACAAACATTTTGGCCGCAGACCTTGAACTTTCCAACTGGACTCAACACCATCGTACTCAACACGCGCCACCCAAGAATGGTTACAAAATGAAGTTCCTTGCTTCATTTTCAGCTCACATTGGCCACCAAAATCTCCTGATACCAAACCGTTGGACTATTGTGTATGGAGTAGATTGGAGAGCAATGTTGTCACTAAAAAATACCAAAATGTCGATCACCTCAAGCAAGCGCTTCACCGGAAATGGGCCAAAATACCGCAGAGCAACATTCGGGCAGCGTGTGACGGTTTCATTGGCCGTTTTAAGGCCATAACTTGTGCCAAATGTGACCAATTCGAACAAATCTAAACTTATTCTAAAATTTGATGCTATTTCCGACATTTTTGGCTTTCATTCAAAAAAAAAAAAAAAAAAAAAAAATTAAAAAACAAGTATGCAAAGGCTATATTAGTGCGGGGCAGACCATGTGATACCCCACAACACTACAATATCGTAGAAGTGCCCTTATGTCCAAATCCATTTCGGAAGATTTCGCTTTTGAAATTATGTCATGGAGCACTTCCCAGGTAATACCCTTAGCATTTTGACCAGGGAGATTGGCCCGATGACCATAAAAATCGAAAGACTTCTGCCCAGCCTGAAGCTCTAGCCCCATGCTAAATTCAGCGTTGATTGGCCTATACAGGGTTGCTCATATTCGACGGACCCATCTGGCAACGCCATAACTTTTGACAGAGATGTCACATCGCTTAATGACATACCGCGTTTGAAGCGTCAGTCCAAGCAGATTTTTACCATGAACCAATACACGCCACGCGAGCGCTCTGAAATAGTTGAAATTTACAAGAAGTCAATTGTGAAAACTCAACGTGCTTTTAAAACATTAAAAAATGTGAGAAGTGCGCCTTCTAAGAACACCATTTTCGACTGGTACGGCTCTTTCTAATCCGAAGAGGCCATATAAAAGTCGACCAAGGCGATCGACCGAGAATATCGCTGCCGTACGAGCCAGTGTTGAGAGGTCCCCAAGAACATCCCAAAAACGCCGTTCTCAGCAGTTGGCATGGCTCGGTCCACTTTACAACGGATTATTCGTATTGATTTGCATTTGTTCCCGTACAAAATTCAATTGACGCAAAGAATGTTGCCTGCGGACAAGCCTCGTCGATTGGAATGGTCCCAAGGGTTCGTCGAATATGGACAACCTTGTAATTGCAACCTGTAGAGCAACTGCAAAATTAGGAAAAATTTCCTATTTGGTGGTCTATTTCAACCCCTAAATATTATGCGATCATCTCCAAAAGCAATAGGCTTCTATTGTGGCCCTAGGCCTACCTCCATTCTAAATTTCGTGAAGATTGGGCCAATATAGCCCATCTTCGGACTTGACCTCCCTGCAGACAAAAGGCTGTGCAAAATTTTAGCTTCCTATCTGCATTCGTTCATTCGTGATTACAACTGACGGTGGGTACTGTCGTCTAGCCATGTCTTTGTTAGGTCTAAAATTATTCTTTCGATGAGTTACGAACGGAATGACGAACTTAATATACCCTCTATACTATGTATGGTGGAGGATAGAAAAGCGACATTGGTGCCACACACCAAGACGTTCCATACCCGGTGTTGCAGTTGCCACTCACCTTACAACACCAACAAACAACACTACTAACTACAACACCAGCAGCAGCTGGGTGATCATCCGAGCCACTCTTACCTCACATAGGTTTAGCCGTAATACGAAATTCGGAATTATCAGTGGGGCAATGGACAACTCAGCTTGTTGTTGTAGTTCGATGGACCAATTCAAGAACAACGCTTTTTGGCGATACGGCGACGACGTCAACAACAGCACAGCATCCACCAACATTTGGACATTTCATTTTAACGGTTCTAACATTTGAACATTTTTACGCCGTATGTATTGCAGCCGATGTTGTTGGTGTTATTGTTGTTGTTTTTTTGTTAGATTTATAACAATTTGGCTTTTGATTACACAACAGCAGCTAAGCTTGGGCACAGAACGATCGAATGAATGAATGAATTGTGGAAAGCCAACAGCTTTTAAACACACCAAACATCATCGCCAACAGCAGTGGCTGCGGCAACAGCTCCGACAATAACACCATAACCTATCAGCAACATTGAAGCGTAAGCATTTTATTGTTGGATACAACAACCACAACAGAGACTTACAACAATATTGATATCTGAAAGAAAGGAAGCCCCCAAACATGACCCACAATTGCCAACAATTGCTTAGTTTAACACACACCAACGGTCGCAGCGGTGTCTGGATCGCCGTCTCAATGGGAAAACGAATCATTTCACCATGAAATAATCGACAAATGGTGACTGCAATAACAACAGCAACAAAAATAGGCAATAATTTGAACCACATGTTACCAGAACAATGTCTAAGTATATTTTGGTCTCTGGACACCTCTCTCTCCAAATAGACACCAAAAATATGGCAGGATTTTTGGTGGTGTAAGAATCAACGAAACAGAGAGAGAGAGAGAGGGTGGTATGGGAAGTCGTTGTGTGTCTTAATAAAGAGTGGTTCTGGAAGGTACTCGGTTCATTGCAGTCCTTTAATGATGTTCTTTCGCGAAAGACACTAAATGGTCTCCCACAAAAGATCAACCATCTATAGATGGTCATTGAAAAAGTCTTCTAACCATAGAAAATGGCTAAAAGTATATTAAAATAAAGTTTTTAGATCCGAAGCCTCTTTAGATGAAATCCATTTCAGGACATTTGGAGTCGATTAAGCTAGGTTCGTGTGTACGCCCGTCTGCCTGTCTGGGCGAGGAGTTCAAACATGGTATATCGGTCAAACTTGGCATATCGTCCAAACTTGGTATACCGTAATTTTTTTTGCAAAATCGGTTCGCTCTGGTACCTTCCCCACAAAAGAGGCAAAATTTTGGATAAAAAAATCACATAACATTCAAAAAAATCAGACAGACCCTATATATAATATCGGTACAATCTTTCAACATCGGTACTCCTACGGAGGGTCAACATTTGCAAATAAAATGCCAGAAGGGGTTCGCGGGTATATATATCATTTTCACAAGAGAACTAGTGCTAACAAAAATGTTTGTATGTGTGAAATCTGAAGAGAATTAGATGCTTATTTCGTTTCTTTGAGCGTTTTGTGTTACAAAATCTTGAACCCTATGTGAGAGAAGAAATGGTCCAGAAGAAATGGTCCGATCTCTACCATCTATATAACAGATTTTGTATTGAGGGAAATATTGAGATATGCCAAGTCTGAATGGAATCGGATGTTATTTCCGACCTTTATGAGCTTCGTGGTTATTTATAATTTTGAACCGTTTTTGAAGGAGAAGGAGTGGACCGATATATCCCATCTTCAGAACAGATCTTGTGTTAGTATAAATAATGGGATGTGTGAAATATAATGAGAACTGTATGCTTATTTCGGATTTTATAATCGTTTTGGTTATTCAAAACTTTGACTCTTTGCAGGGGAGGTACCAGAACGAATGGTCCGATCTCAAATATTTTTATAACAGATCTTGTGTTGATAGAAATATTGAGATGTGCTACATTTAAATGGAATCGGGTGTTAATTTCGTAATTTTTTACAAGCTTCATGGATATTCAAAATTTTTACCCTTTCTGGGGTAGGTACTTGAAGGAGTGTCCTTTTCGCACCTGATCTAGCACTGATGCAAAATGGCATTATTTTTTCTATTTCTGTGCATTATTATTTTTTTTTTTTAATTTTGACCTTTTGTGGGTAAGTAGTAGAAGAAGTGGACCGATATTGCCCATCTCCGAACTCGATCTAAGTTTGACAATAGTATTCTTATGTACCATGTTTGGACCAAATCGGACAGACATTGCTAGATCGACTCCAAGTGTTCTGAAATGGATTTGGTTCAATGAGATCTAGGGTCTAAAATCGTTATTTCGATTAGGCACGAGGCTGAGGGTATAAGAAGCTTCTTCTCTCCGACCCCTGGAAGACCTTTAAGGGCTCTTTGATCCATAGACGACTTTCATAGGCCCTTTGATCCATCGAAGATTTTTAGTTAAAGAATTTTTAAGGGGTAGGGGATATACATTTCCTAGGTTGGTCCATACATGGTCTTAGAAGGCTCTTTAGCCCATGTAAGACTTTTAAAGGCAATAGATGATCTTTTAAACCTTTTCGGTTCATAGCAGATTATTAAAATCTCATCGGTCCATAGGGGACCTTTAAACGTTCCTCTATACTTAGGAGACATGAAAAAGTCTTCGAATTTTAGAATACCTCTATGAAATCGTTGGTCCATTGAATACCCTTGAAACCTCATCGGTTGACAGATTCTTTTTATATTGCCTTCGGCTCAAAGAAAGCGTTATAAAGCTCGATGGTTCATGTAAGACATTTAAAAACTCTTTCATCCATAAATAAATGGATCTTCGGCCCATATTTGCAATTTAACGATTTTTCCATTCAAGATAAAAAACTCCTACATTTATAGAATAACCTCAAAAGCCCTTGTGCCAAAAAACAGAACCTTAAAGCTCTTCGGTTCATGTGAGACCTTAACGGGGTCTTTGGTTCATAGAATACATGTAAAACCTTCTTAGTCTACAGAATACCTTTACAATTTCAGATCTTAATATTGAATGATCTTCGGTTCACAGAATACATTTAAAAGCCCTTCGACCCATACAATGTCTACCAAATACACCTTGAAAAGCTTCATAGAATTACACCAACGAGTTTTTTGTCCACATAAGAACGTTGCGATGTCTTTTATGGACCGAAGACGACATTGATGAGATCTCTAATGGTCTCTGTCTTTGATCTAAAGACCATATTCAAGGGTTCATATGTTCCTAAAAAATCTTGAAGATGTCTTCTGTTTCCAGAAAAACAGGGTCCTCAAATATAAGATATGTCTTTGAAGAACCTGCAGGGGTCTTTCATACACACATATTTTTGGACGTCATCTTTGGACAATGGCCTATAGAAAACTTTGAAGGCATCTTCTGTGTGACTTTGAAGAGGTCTTTGATCTTGAAAGGATCTTTTGTTTCGAAAAAAATTTTGTAGGTCTTTTTCGACAAAGACTTTGTAGGGGTCCTCAAGGATTTTGAAAAGTCCTATTGTTTATAAAAGGCCATCAAAGAGGTATTCCATAGATAAAACTTTCAAGAAAACTCCTGTCTTTAGAAAAACATGAACTAATCTTTAGGAACCTTGAGAAGGTTTTCTGTGCATAAAAGACCTTGGAAGGTTCTTTGAGGGACTATGAAGAGGTTACCTGTCTACGGGAGCTTTTTTTGTATGCAGAAAATTTGTATATACAACTTCAAAATAACCCCCTATAGTCAATAAAGGTATTCCGTCTCTAGAAGAGGTTGAAGGGAGCTTTCCTCTGTAGATAACCGATAATAGGCATTCTGCTTATGTATCTACCAAATTGATCTCAATGTATAGAAGTCTTTCAAAAGGTATTTTGGCTATGGAAGGACTTTTGCATAAAGGATACCTGTAAAAGGTTCCTATCTTTAGAATACCATTTTAGGTTGTCCTGGCTTTAGAGGGACTTAAAATATTCTCTGTTTTTTTTTAAAGAACTTTTCTGCACATGGGGGATCTTGAAGTGGTATACTGCTAATAGTGGACTTACACCTCCCTCTTTGTGTTTCCCCAAAATTATTTCCCCGCCACCCGTTCTGCCACTCCAAATTGTTTACCTTAACATTTAAAGAGTGTAGGTGGTCGATGCTTTCTTTGTGTTCGAAGAATAGTTTTCAGAATGTGAAAAGCATTTTCATTGAATGGAAGAATACTTATTGCGTTCTTGTATTATTGAATATTGGTCGGTATGTGTGTGTGGCTTTCCCAAAATCAAAGGTTATAACGAAGAAATCGCATTATAAAGTATCCATGAAATAGGTTTAACTTTAATTAATTGTTTGGTCGCCTGGTCAAAGATTTCCATTGCGGTAATGTGGAAATTAGGAAAGTAGGTAAGTACTGGAAAATTGGAGAAGGAAAAAAAACCGCTAGCAGTTATATGACATACTTACAATAAGCTGGAGAGGATTATTAATTTAAAATTGTTCGTTAATAAACACAAATGATCGAATAATAAAAATAAAGCCCATAGTAAAGGATAATGGAGTTAGATTTTAAAACTTCCATATACCCTCTACAGCCATTTTGTAAATTTCTTCCATGGGTAGTATGTCTTCTGTAGATAGAAGGGGACTTATTGTATAACATATATTCATGTCATGATAGGATTTAGGCTTAAGGCACAGAAAAATGAATAATTTAAAAGTGGTATAGGGATCAAACTCTTTGAAAGATTTAAAATTTAGACTTAATCTCCAAATGCGTGGTTACGCCAAATTACAGATTTGCTCACTTTCATTTTATCACATATAGTGTGAAAAATGATTGTGTTGGCAAATATGCCTATGATGTTAATCTTCTATTCTTTTACTCATTACTTGGGTTTCAATAATTTGCGATAAACTTTAAAATATATAAATGTGGTGATTATTATTTCCTATAGCAGTTAAAATCCGCCCTCATCATCTCTACAACAAACATATCTGCACGCTGCTAAGTAGTGTCATTACGATTTTCGTCACACGTTTTTGTGGCAATTGAAACCGTTAATCTACTTCTGCCAGGAAAATAAATAAAATAAAATTAAATGGTTGGGACGATTCGGAAATACCCTATAATTAAAATTGAGTTTTTAAAAATAATTTTCAAGGACCAATGGAAGCGGATTTTTTTAGAAAATATTTTTTCAAGGACTTAAGGACCATTAAACGTTTATTTTTATATAATATTTTTTTAAGGGCGTAAGGACCATAAAACTTGGATTTTTTTCGAGAATATTTTTCAAGGACTAACAAACAAACGTGAAATTTTAAATAGTATTTTTGGAAGAAGGAAAACAACAGACCACCAAACTTGTATTTTGTAAAGAATATGTTTTCAAGGACTAACAGAACACCAAACGTGGAGTTTTTAGAGAATATCTTTTCAAGTACGAATGACCACTAAACATGGATTTTTTAAAGAATATTTTTTCAAGGACCATCAGACAACCAAACGTGGATTTTTAAAGGAATATTTTTTCAAGAACCAACCGACAACCAAACGTGGATTTTTAAGGAATATTTTTTCAAGACACAACAAACGTGGATTTTTTAAAGAATATTTTTTCAATGACCACCACAATTGGATTTTTAAGGAATATTTTTTCAATGACCACCAGAATTGGATTTTTAAAGAATATTTTTTCAATGACCACCACAATTGGATTTTTAAGGAATATTTTTTCAATGACCACCAGAATTGGATTTTTAAAGAATATTTTTTTCAAGGACCAATAAACGTAGATTTTTTAAAGAATATTCAATAAACGTGGATTTTTTAAAGAATATTTTTTCAAGGACCAATAAACGTGGATTTTTTAAAGAATATTTTTTCAAGGACCAATAAACGTGGTTTTTTTAAAGAATATTTTTCAAGCACCAATAAACGTGGATTTATTAAAGAATATTTTTTCATGGACCAATAAACGTGGATTCTTTTAAAGAATATTTTTTGCAAGGACCAATAAACATGGATTTATTAAAGAATATTTTTTCAAGGACCAATAAACGTGGATTTTTTTAAAGAATATTTTTTGCAAGGACCAATAAACATGGATTTATTAAAGAATATTTTTTCATGGACCAATAAACGTGGATTTTTTTAAAGAATATTTTTTGCAAGGACCAATAAACGTGGATTTTTTTAAAGAATATTTTTTCATGGACCAATAAACGTGGATTTTTTTAAAGAATATTTTTTCATGGTCCAATAAACATGGATTTTTTTAAAGAATATTTTTTGCAAGGACCAATAAACATGGATTTTTTTAAAGAATATTTTTTCAAGGACCAATAAACGTGGATTTTTTTAAAGAATATTTTTTGCAAGGACCAATAAACGTAGATTTTTTAAAGAATATTTTTTGCAAGGACCAATAAACGTGGATTTATTAAAGAATATTTTTTCAAGGACCAATAAACGTGGATTTATTAAAGAATATTTTTTCAAGGACCAATAAACGTGGATTTTTTAAAGAATATTTTTTCAAGGACCAACAGACGTGGATTTTTTAAAGAATATTTTTTGCAAGGACCAATAAACGTGGATTTTTTAAAGAATATTTTTTGCACGGACCAATATACGTGGATTTTTTAAAGAATATTTTTTCCAACGGATCACATAATGTGGATTTTTTTAAGAATATTTTTTAAGAACTAAATGGCCAATAAACATGGATTTTTTAAAGAACATTTTTTCAAGGACCAATGAACTTGGATTTTTTAAAAAATATTTTTTCAAGCATCAGTAAACGTGGATTTTTTAAAGAATATTTTTTCAAGCACCACCAAATGTGGATTTTTTAAAGAATATTTTTTCAAGCACCACCAAATGTGGATTTTTTAAAGAATATTTTTTCAAGCACCACCAAATGTGGATTTTTTAAAGAATATTTTTTCCAACGGATCACCTAATGTGGATTTTTTAAAGAATATTTTTTAAGGACCATCGGACCGCCAATAAACATGGATTTTTTAAGGAATATTTTTTAAGGACCATCGGACCGCCAATAAACATGGATTTTTTAAAGAATATTTTTTCAAGGACCATCGGACCACCAAACGTGGATTTTTTAAAGAGTATTTTTTCAAAGACCATCGTACCACCAAACGTATATTTTTTAAAGAATATTTTTCAAAAACCAAGGGATCGCCAAACATGGATTTTTAAAGAATATTTTTTTAAGGACTTAAAGGCCATCAAACGTGGATTTTTTAAAGAATATTTTTCAAAAACCAAGGGATCGCCAAACATGGATTTTAAAGAATACTTTTTCAAAGACTTAATGGCCATCAAAAATGGATTTTTTAAGAATATTGTTTAAGGACTAAGGATCAGCAAACTTAAATTTTTAAAGAATATTTTTTTCAAAGACTTAAAGGCCATCAAACATGGATTTTTAAAAATAATTTTTAATGACCAAAGGATCAGTAAACTTGAATTTTTAAAGAATATTTTTTCAAAGACGTGGATTTTAAAGTATTGTTTTCAAGGACCCATAAACGTGAATTTTTAAAGAATATTTTCTCAAGGACCAACAGACGTGGATTTTTAATAAATATTTTTTCAAGGAGCAATAAACGTGGATTTTTTAAAGAGAATTTTTTCAAGGATTTTTTAAAGAGAATTTTTAAGGACCAATAAACGTGGATTTTTTTAAAGAGAATTTTTTCAAGGACCAAAAGACCAACAAAAGTGGATTTTTAAAAAAAGTATTTTCTCAAGGATTTTTAAAAAATATTTTTTCAAAGACTAAAAGGTCATTAAACCAGGTATATTTTTTTAAGGACCATCAGACCAATAAACTTGAATTTTTTTAAAAGATATTTTTTCAAGGACCGACAGACCAATAACCGTGGATTTTTTGAAAGAATATTTTTTTCAATGACTAAAGGGCCATCAAACCAGCCCTGGCTATCAAACGTGGATTTTTTAAAACAAATATTTTTCAAGGACTAAAAGGCCATCAAACGTGGATTTTTTTAAAACAAATATTTTTCAAGGACTAAAAGGCCATCAAACGTGGATTTTTTAAAACAAATATTTTTCAAGGACTAAAAGGCCATCAAACGTGGATTTTTTAAAACAAATATTTTTCAAGGACTAAAAGGCCATCAAACGTGGATTTTTTAAAACAAATATTTTTCAAGGACTAAAAGGCCATCAAACGTGGATTTTTTAAAACAATATTTTCAAGGACTAAAAGGCCATCAAACGTGGATTTTTAAAACAAATATTTTTCAAGGACTAAAAGGCCATCAAACGTGGATTTTTTAAAACAAATATTTTTCAAGGACTAAAAGGCCATCAAACGTGGATTTTTTAAAACAAATATTTTCAAGGACTAAAAGGCCATCAAACGTGGATTTTTTAAAACAAATATTTTTCAAGGACTAAAAGGCCATCAAACGTGGATTTTTTAAAACAAATATTTTTCAAGGACTAAAAGGCCATCAAACGTGGATTTTTTAAAACAAATATTTTTCAAGGACTAAAAGGCCATCAAACGTGGATTTTTTAAAACAAATATTTTTCAAGGACTAAAAGGCCATCAAACGTGGATTTTTTAAAACAAATATTTTTCAAGGACTAAAAGGCCATCAAACGTGGATTTTTTAAAACAAATATTTTTCAAGGACTAAAAGGCCATCAAACGTGGATTTTTTAAAACAAATATTTTTCAAGGACTAGAAGGCTATCAAACTTGGATTTATAAAGAATATTTTTCTAGGACCCTCAAACTTTATACGTGGACATTTTAAAGAATATTTTTTTCAAGGACGATTAGACATTTGAAATTAGTTTTTAAGGAACATTTTTTCAAGGACTAAATGCTTGTTAAACGTGAATTTTCAAAGAATATTTTTTCATGAACTTGCAAGGCTCTAAACGTGGATTTTCAAAAAATATTTTTTTAAGGATTTGCAAGGCTCTAAACTTGGATTTTCAAAGAAGGACTAAAAGGCCGTCTAACGTGGATTTTTTAAGGAATATATTTTTTTTGACGGACTAAAAGGACCAATAGACTACCAAAGCCGGATTTTTGAAAGAATATTTTTGAATTTTTGAAAGAATATTTTTTCATGGACCATTAGGCCAATAAACGTGGATTTTTTAAAGAATATTTTTTCAAGGACTAAGAGGTCGCCAAACTTGGACTTTTAAAGAATATTTGTTCAGGGATAAAAAGGGTCAAAGAATCTTTTTTCAAGGACTAAAAGGTCGCCAAACCTTCTTAAAGAATATTTTTTAAGGACTAAAAGGTCGCCAAAACTGGATTTTTAAAGAATATTTGTTTAAGGAATAAAAAGGGTGAAAACACTACCAATCGTTAATTTTCAAAGAATATTTTTCAAACACTAAAAGGCCATTAAACGTGATTTTTTTAAAGAATATTTCTTCAAGGAATAAAAGTCTACCAAATATGGATTTTTTACAGAATATTTTTCAGTGGACAATATTTTTTTGTTTTCTAAGAATTTCTTCTAAACAACTCTCACATACAGTTCATTATCCCATACCCAGTCCTGTAGGGTACCTAATTCCATCAGGAGGAAAAAAATTGATTAGCTGATTTTGTGGCAAATAGCTATCACGTTTTGTAAATTATTTAAGCCGAATGTAACTTAAGCTCATAAACGAATGTGTGTGCGCATGCGCACAATCGGTACCTAAGTACGTTGCTAGTTATGGCCCCTAAAGTAACAGCTTAGTGGAAAACTAGCGACGAAGACCGATGGAAAACGGTGTAGGCGTATTTTAGTTTGACAGTTATAACAAAACATACTTATCTTCAATAAACGCTTCTTTGCAACGCCAAGCAACCGAACGACCGACCGTCTACTTAAAGACTATGACACATATTTTTGGAGATAATCGTGATGTTTGTTGGCGCTGATCCCCTTTCGCGTTCCATTTTTGGGGGCACGGTTAGTTTTTTTGGGAACGCACGTTACCGTTAAATATTTTTGATGGTCCCCATTAACTTTCATTAAGGGACAGACGACGATTAACTAGGAGGTTGGTTTGATGGTTGGTTGGATGTTGGTTTGGTTGGTTGCTAGATTTTTTTTGAGGTATTTTTTGCTGGATCTTTGAGGGAATCATTGAAATCATGACCTATTTGGGCGTATGGTACAGGAAACTTGTTAAAATATTCTTGATGTGTTATTAAAATAAAGGATTTCATATTTCTTCCATTAATAACTGTCAACCGAATAATTGATAACTCATGATTGACAACAATGAGGGGGATGAAATCATTAGGCTCTTCAAGAATAGGAAATTAACTTTTGTTCGAAGCAAAGTTTTCAATATTGGGACAATAGCCTTAAAAACATCAACTCCCTTTCCCAAGCAGGTTTTAAATTTGCTCCTAATTTTCTTTCAAATTTCCTGCCCCAACTTTTGCTCTACTTTTCAAAAATTAAATGAAAAAAGTCTCCAAATTTACTACTTAAACCAATTTAATGGGAGTATTTGGATACTGTAGTTGTCTACAAACTGGAACACGACTCTTTTTTCATTTGACTAGGTCGATATCAATTGATGCGCCAGCTTCCATTTCAAACAACCGCCCGCTTGGCATTGGCAAATGTAACTGTCATATTTGTTTGTTGATATGTTGTTTGTTATTGTTGCGGCTGCTGATGCTGCTGCTATACTCTAATAACCTCAGCAACAAATTGAAAATAAAATCCTGGAAAAAATATGGTCCAAACACAAAAAAATAGAAAAAAAAAAAAACATATCTTCGTCCATTCATTGCCTGGTTATGACTAGGTTGATGGTAGGTAGGTTGGTAGCTTTCTTTGGTCATGTCTTGGTTAGCATCTGATGATGGTGATTGTTAACTGTTTTTTTGTATTCTTTTTTCAATACTTGCTAAAGATTATGTGGCCTCGGCGAACGGTTGCAAAGGAGGAAGAAAAAGGGACAGTGGTTTCAGAGGAATATTTTCGAAGGACTAATAGACCACCAAATATGGATTTTTTAAGGATATTTTTTCAAGGGCCAATAAACGTGGATTTTTTAAAAATTATTTTTTCAAGGACCAAAAAATGTGGATTTTTTAAAGAATATTTATTAAGGACCAAAAAAGTGGATTTTTTAAAGAATATTTTTTTCAAGGACCAACAAACGTGGATTTTTTAAAGAATATTTTTTCAAAGATCAATAAACGTGGATTTTTTAAAGAATATTTTTCAAAGACCAAAGAAACGTGGATTTTTTAAAGAATATTTTTTCAAAGGCCAAAGAAACGTGGATTTTTTAAAGAATATTTTTTCAAAGACCAAAGAAACGTGGATTTTTTAAAGAATATTTTTTCAAAGGACCAATAAACGTGGATTTTTTAAAGAATATTTTTTCAAAGGACCAATAAACGTGGATTTTTTAAAGAATATTTTTTCAAAGGACCAATAAACGTGGATTTTTTAAAGAATATTTTTCAAAGGACCAATAAACGTGGATTTTTTAAAGAATATTTTTCAAAGGACCAACCGAACCGTGGATTTTTTAAAGAATATTTTTTTCAAGGATCAACAATCGTGGATTTTTTAAAGAATATTTTTTTCAAGGATCAACAAACGTGGATTTTTTAAAGAATATTTTTTCAAGGACAATAAGACCAATAAACGTGGATTTTTAAAGAATATTTTTTCAAGGATCAACAAACGTGGATTTTTTAAAGAATATTTTTTCAAGGATCAACAAACGTGGATTTTTTAAAGAATATTTTTTCAAGGACAATAATACCAATAAACGTGGATTTTTTAAAGAATATTTTTCAAAGGACCAACCGAAACGTGGATTTTTTAAAGAATATTTTTCAAAGGACCAACCGAAACGTGGATTTTTTAAAGAATGTTTTTCAAAGGACCAACCGAAACGTGGATTTTTTAAAGAATATTTTTTCAAGAACCAAAGAAACGTGGATTTTTTAAAGAATATTTTTTGATAGACCAATAGACCGATAAAATTGGATTTTTTAAAGAATATTTTTTCAAGGACCAATAAACGTGGATTTTTTAAAGAATATTTTTTCAAGGACCAATAGACTGATAATATTGGGTTTTTTAAAGAATATTTTTTCCAAGGACCAATAAACGTGGATTTTTTAAAGAATATTTTTTCCAAGGACCAATAAACGTGGATTTTTTAAAGAATATTTTTTCAAGGACCAATAGACCGATAAAATTGGATTTTTTAAAGAATATTTTTTCAAAGGACCAACAGACCAATAATCATGGATATTTTATAGGGTTTTGTTGATCTTGGAAATATTTTTTCAGGGTCTTTCAGTCCTCAATAAGTGTTTGCAATCAAACCACAATACATTGTTGCTGTTCTATACCTTCTGATAACATTTTAAATCTCTCTGTTGTTGTTGCCCAGCTCTGAACATTTCCGAACAATTCGCACAGATTGCATGAGATTGTTTGCATAACCTCGACCTTAATGAAATCATGCCGATGTTGTTGCTGTTGCTAGGAGAGAGAGATGAAGCTGCCGATGCTGCCGCTGATGATGCAGATGTTGCATTTCTTCGGGTTTGTGGTTCTTGTTGCAATAGCTGTTGTGACCGTTGTTTTGCTTACTTTTGGCCCAATGATGATGACGAGGGCCATGGCCAGAATTTCTAACATTGGCATTGAAACAGATGCTGATTTTTATTTTGTTGCAAAATTGCCGTTGTTGTTGTTGTGGTTATTGTTGCTGTTGCAACATCGTGATTTTACAATTTATTTAATAGTTTCTATTCTTTCAGCTTTGGTTGTTCTCGGTCTTTCTTTCTCTTTTTCAAAATTTCCTATTCTATTCAAAGTTGCAGCGTAAGAAGCGAAAAAAATGTTTGCAAAAGATAAATAATTTTCTTTTTATTTTCAATTGTTTTTTGTGGCCTGCACAAGGGTGTAGCTAGAACCGAATAGGGAGATGTTTACATCTGTATATACTTTAGAAAAAGGGTTTCTGGTTCAATAATCATCTAAAAATTTGCCTTCACCCCACCTCAAAAAATATATTCCTCCCCCACAGAAAAGAAGCATCTACACGTCCCTGCACATTGACGACTGCCACCACGATCAATACCAGCCATCTTTGATAAGAGGGGAAACAGAATTCCTACCCGGGTAAAAAAAGTTCTTTGATTTGCCAGCTGTATTAACCTTATTGTTGGTTGGCCAAATGGAATTGCTCGCACAAAACAAATGTTATAAGAATTTGAAATTTGAACTTGATAAGATGCCATTACCAGAAGATGAGGAAGGCGCAAATAAAAGAAAATTGAAGATTTTCTTCTTATGCTTTTTTCAGGGCTTACATTTTTCTTTGGCTTAACTTGGCGTGCTCTTCTTTGTTTGTTTTGCATGAAATCTATTGTTTTTGCGGGAAATCAAGACAGTTGTTTAGTGGGTCATTTTTCACAGCCATCTTCATGCCAACGGGGTGGATATAATAAAATAACAGCTGATTATGATTGAGCATAAGGATTCGTAGGAAGACGTCTTTGCAAGAATAAAATTGAATATATTACTGGTGGATACCAAGTTAATAGTTGTGATGGTCCTTTAAAAAATTATCCTTAAAAAATCCACGTTTGTATGTCTGATGGTCCTTGCAAAAATATCCTTAAAAATCCACGTTTTGTAATCCTTTAGAACTTGACAGAAATTCTTTAAAAAATCCACGTTTGTATGTCTGATGGTCCTTGCAAAAATATCCTTAAAAATCCACGTTTTGTAATCCTTTAGTACTTGACAGAAATTCGTTAAAAAATCAACGTTTTGTAATCCTTTAGTTTTGTGAAGGATTACAAACCTTCTTTAAAAAATCCATGTTTGTATGTCTGATGGTCACTGGAAAAATATCCTTAAAACAATGCACGTTTGGTGGTCTGTTGGTTCTTGAAAAATATCCAAGTTTGTATGTCTGATGGTCCTTGAAAAAATATCAATAAAAAATCCACGATTGGCGATTCTTTAGTCCTTGACAATAATTCTTTAAAAATCCACATTTATTGGTCTATTGGTCCTTGAGAAAATATTCTTCAAAAAATCCACGTTTGGTGGTCTGATAGTTCTTGAAAAAATATTCTTCAAAAAATCCACGTTTGGTGGTCTGTTGTTCCTTGAAAAAGTATTCTTTAAAAAATCCACGTTTGGTGGTCTGTTGTTCCTTGAAAAAATATTCTTTAAAAAATCCACGTTTATTGGTCGTTGAAAAAATATTCTTTAAAAAATCCACGTTTATTGGTCGTTGAAAAAATATTCTTTAAAAAATCCACGTTTATTGGTCGTTGAAAAATATTCTTTAAAAAATCCACGTTTATTGGTCGTTGAAAAAATATTCTTTAAAAAATCCACGTTTATTGGTCGTTGAAAAAATATTCTTTAAAAAATCCACGTTTATTGGTCGTTGAAAAAATATTCTTTAAAAAATCCACGTTTATTGGTCGTTGAAAAAATATTCTTTAAAAAATCCACGTTTATTGGTCGTTGAAAAAATATTTTTTAAAAAATCCACGTTTATTGGTCGTTGAAAAAATATTCTTTAAAAAATCCACGTTTATTGGTCCTTGAAAAAATATTCTTTAAAAAATCCACGTTTGGTAGTCTGTTGGTCTTTGAAAAACTATTCTTTAAAAAATCCACGTTTGGTAGTCTGTTGGTCTTTGAAAAACTATTCTTTAAAAAATCCACGTTTGGTAGTCTGTTGGTCTTTGAAAAACTATTCTTTAAAAAATCCACGTTTGGTAGTCTGTTGGTCTTTGAAAAACTATTCTTTAAAAAATCCACGTTTGGTAGTCTGTTGGTCTTTGAAAAACTATTCTTTAAAAAATCCACGTTTGGTAGTCTGTTGGTCTTTGAAAAACTATTCTTTAAAAAATCCACGTTTGGTAGTCTGTTGGTCTTTGAAAAACTATTCTTTATAAAATCCACGTTTATTTGTCTATTTTTCCTTGATAAATATTTTTTTTAAAAAATTCAGGTTTATTGGTCTATTGGAGGTCTGTTGGTCGTAATTTCCATAAATTAAAAAGTTTTTGTCTCTCTAGAATTTTCTTAAAAGTTCCAGTTTTCTTAAATTATCCACTCCCCCGCCGTGTTCATATATGAGGGAGGTTGTATTGCAACATTTCGTTAAATATTTGTTTCCATCATTAATGTCGAATAACTCCTCTCTTTGATTTATTTTGTTAAATTAACGTTTTAATGGTTATTTATTAATATTGAAAAGAGGGAGGTTCTCATACATAAACACCCCCTGCCCACCTCACTCCACTCTAGCCACTCGAATAAAGGCTTGGAAATAATCCCACATTCAGTGGCCGGTTGGCCGATACTCCGTTGATATCATGGATATCTAAGTTCATGTGTATGAGAAATTCTTTGCGATTAATCAAAAATAATTAATAAACGTTGAATGTGGAAAAGAAGTAGGCAACAACACCAACAACAATTGCAATTAGACAAACAAATTCACACACACTAATACTTGAACATCTCACACACACATATGCTTCGCATAAAAATCAATTAAAATTTTTGTGCTAAAAATCGACCCAAATTAATCGCCAAACATCGATGAAATATTCAACTTTAATTTACACCGACAACAAAAACACCAAACAGCCAAAATGAAATGAGGCGAAACTGAATAGAGAATAGTTTACTGCGAATGGTGTGTGTGCCAAGCTTGGCTCGGATGCAGTTAACGCGTCAAGTAATACGTTGTATACATACATGAGTATTTTGTGGCAAGTCCTCGCATCGTAGATGCAGTCAAGTTAATAGAAAAGAAAAAAATAAACTATCCAACCTGCAAAATGGAAGCATTACCAAAATCGTATCCAAAACCAAACCGGCAAAACGAAAAATTGATTTTTATCACAGTTCACATATTTAATACCAAATTTGTTTTATGCAAATGCTAGACATATAATGCGAACAGTACAATGCACAGTGCATTCATCAGCATAGCTCCAAGGGTTCATTTTTCGAGAAAACGTTAGATCTTCTTAAAAAAAATATATACTGAAGAGAAGTGGATTCTTGTCTGGCTAGATTTATTACATCATTTCAATTAATTTATTTTTTCCTTAAAACAAGCATTTTTCAACTCAGGCTCCTAGCAGGCTAATTTGACAATTTATCATTGGAGGTTGTTTTACAACTGCATAATTTTTATACCCTCAGCCATATGGTAGAGCCTCATCGAAATAGGGGTTATAGACACTAGGTCTCTTTGGGGCCAAATCCGTTTCAGGACATTTGGAGTCGATCTAGTGATGTGCGACCGTCCGTCCGTCTGTCTGGCGCACGATAAATCTCGAAGGGAGTGTCCGATTTGGTCCAAACTTGGTACATCGTAATATTTTTGTCAAACTTGGATGGAGTTCGGAGATGGACCATATCGGTCCACTCCTTCTGGTACCTCCACCACGAATGATCGGAATTTCAAATATATAATTTTTCTGCACAGAAAGAGAAAGGATAGTCCCATTTAGCTCCAACTTTGCAAATCCTAATATTTGCATCAGTGCTAGGCGAGGTGAGAAAATGGACAATATCGGTCCACTATATCAAAAACCTCACCCACAATGGGTCAACATTTTGATTAATTACAACTCTTATAAACTGTGAAGTAAGAGTCCGATTGTCTTCAAATTTCACAAATCCAAGGTCTGGTAGTAACAGATCAAAAACAAGATCTGTTATAAAGATAGTAGAGATTGGACCATTTCTTCTGCTACCTCCCACAGAAAGGATCAACATTTTGAAGATCAATGGCTCTCATGAAACACGAATTAACATCCGATTCCATTCAGAAGAAAGATGGGATGGATTGGACCATTGGACCTCCCCCACATAGGGTTCAATATTTTGAAACACAAAAGGTTCAAAGAAACCTAAATATGCATCCAACTCTCTTCAAATTTCACACATGCAAACATTTTGGCTTACACAAGATCTGTTATTAAGATGAAATATATCTGCGAACCCCTTCTGGTACCTCACCCACAAAGGGTCACATCCTTCAATACTTTTATCTGTTATAACTTGAGAAAAAAGGCAGCTATTCTTCACAACTGGCTATACCTATCCAAATATTTCTCTTAACCAAAAACCTATAATGGTTTTGTTATTTATGATTTTGCATAAAATTGGATACAAATGTTCGATTTTCCTGTAATTTTGTCCATACCATTATTTTTACCTGTATTAGATGAGGTATGAAAATGGAATACGTCGGTCGACTATATCTGGCACTTTACATACATTTTAATAGTTTCCAAAAATTATCACATATATCATAAAAGGAAGGTGAAGTCGATATAGTCCAAACCTGCCATATATCATATTTATTTATTTATAACAGAAGTCAAAATATATTTAAATAATCGAACATTGTCTGAGGGTATACATCTGTCGGCAAAACAGACTGATGCTTTTTAAATTGTTTTTTTTTCTGCCGATTCAGGATTTTTTATTTAATTTCAATTAACAATTTTTTTTTTTAATTTACGAGGATTCCGTAAATCAAATATTTTTTAGTTCATTCCAAGGTTACGGCCCCTAGTGGCCGTTTTACAAGGGCATAGATTTTCGTCAATACAACGATACTTCTTTTAACAAAAAAATAAATGAATACAAAAAATACATACTAACTTTACTCTTCAAGAACATAATTTGTATTATTATATATAATTCAAAATACCTACAATAACCAAAAAATGCAAACTTACCTTTAATGTCTATTATTTGCTAATATACGACACAGTTGGTCCTCTTCACAACAACAAAAACACTCTACTCCATCTGTTTACTCATGCCGCAAAAACAACAAAACACACAAGGAAACGAAACACGACTGCAGCAGACAACACAAAACCCGAAAAATAACTTGAATAGCTGCTCGCAATTATTCCTTTAATTGGAATATTTTCACATTACATTGCTAATAACTTTTTCACGACACTAGATATTAACACTACAAAACACTATGTTCCATCTTCACATTTTATTTTAAACAAATTACCTCTAAATAATAAGCTTTTTGATATATTTTAAAAGATTCTACACTTTTTCTTAAGAAAACACAACCGCCCGCCAAAATATTTACGCGTTACTGAATTTATGAAGAGTCAGAGCAAAAATATTAAAGTGGGAGAGATTTGGCACGGACAGAGAATAATGAGAGGACATTTACTATGCCACATTTGTATTTAATAATTATCTCTATTTTTTAATCTCATATTTTCATCCCATTCCAACTCCCAAAAAATGAGAACATATTTTTTGCCCATTGCAATTACTGATAACAACAAAAACTAATTGACTCTCAGCCATCAATCTCCTATTCTAATGGAGAATACTCAACTCCTTTGGATATACCGCACACACGAACATACACCAATAAATACATACTCTGCATAATCTGCTCCCATTTATTCTATTTATTTTCTCATTGCTCACAACACCTAGTCAACGGGCGCCACCCGCTTTGGGGTGGATAATATGGGAGAAAACTCCGAAACACATTATTGAATCTCATCTAATTAACTCATAGCATTCTTTGGATGAGATCAAATTATGCGTTTTCTTTTCTCCCACATTACCACCCAACCGTTGACATGGTGTTGTTGGGAGCAATGAGAACATGACTTAAATAAATGTATTCTCCTTTTTTAAAGGAGTCTGTCCCCATTCATTTATGTGTGTTCGTTTGTGTGTATGCCTATATCATGTCAAAGAGTTGCCTCCATTAGAATATCAGATTGATTGCTCAGAGACAATTAATATTTGTTGTTATCAGTAAATGCAATGGGCAAAAGAAATTTCTCATATTTTGGCAGTTAGAATGGGATAACAATAGAGAAGAAGATTAAAAGAAAACATATTAATTATTGAAATTGCATAGGATTATTCTCTGTCCGTGTCAAAGCTCTCACACTTGTATTTTTTTTGCTATATCTCTTCATCAATTCAGTTATGCGTAATTTTTTTGGCGGTCGGTTGTGTTTTCTTAAGAAAAAGTGTAAAATAATTATTAAATATATTAAAAAGCCTATTGTTTATCAATATTTTGTTTAAAATAAAGCATAAAGATAAAATAAATTGTTTTCAAGTGTTTATATAAATGTGTGGCAATTCCATTAAATTGTTAAAATAGCTATTGTAGTAATGTCTTATTTCGTGTGGCCCACTGCATAAGTGTTTAGTTTGAAATTGCATAGGAAATGCCCTCTCATTATTCTCTGTCCGTGTCAAAGCTCTCCCACTTGTATTTTTTTGCTCTAACTCTTCATTAATTCAGTTATGAGTAAATAATTTGGCGGCCGGTTGTGTTTTCTTAAGAAAAAGTGTAAAATCGTTTTTAAATATATTAAAAACCCTTTTGTGTATCAATATTTTGTTTAAAATAAAGTGTAAAGAAAAAATAAAGTGTTTTCAAGTGTTAATGTCTAGTCCTGTGTGTTAATTCCCATGAAAATATTATGAAATTCAAAGAAGAAAATTCGAGCAGTTATAATAGCAATTTCTTCTTTCGTGCGGTCCATTGCATTCGTGTTTCGTTTCTTTGTGTGTTTTGTTGTTTGTGTGGTATGAGTAAACAGTTATTGTGAAGTTTTGTTGTTTTTGTTGTGAAGAGGAGAAACTGCGTCGTATGATAGCTAATTATCGACCATTAAGGTAAGTTTGCATTCTTTTGTTATTGGTATTTTAAGTTCGTATATGAGACACTTGTATTTTCTCGGTGTTTTATGCAAATATAGGCATATACTATTGAAATTTGTGATAAAATTTATGTTTTTCAAGAGGGACTTGGGTGTTTCTGAAAAAAAGTAGGGTAAGTGTACTAGTAGTAGACACTTTTAGGATCTTCGCTTCTTCAGTCTTTCACCATTCTGAGTGAAATTTTTTGTGTGGTCTTTTTCTCGTTTCTTGGGAATTTCGTGTCCTCTTTGTTGATTCAGGAATGATGATGACGATGCAACAGCGGCGGACTCTTTCTTTTCTTATTGGCGAGTAATGCAGTTTGCCGCCGCCGCTACTTTAATATGTATAAAAGGAAATTTGGAAATTGACGAAAATATTATTGCCGTTAGTATTGTTGGCATAATTGGAACAGTGGTTCAGAGGAAAAATATTCTTTAAAAATCCACGTTTATTGTTGGGATGGTTCTTGAAAAATATTCTTTAAAAAATTCAATTTTATTGTTGGGATGGTTCTTGAAAAATATTCTTTAAAAAATTCAAGTTTATTGTTGGGATGGTTCTAGAAAAATATTCTTTAAAAAATCCACGTTTATTGTTGGGATGGTCCTTGAAAAATATTCTTTAAAAAATCCAAGTTTATTGTTGGGATGGTCCTCCATGGAGGGTAAGTTTGTCATTCCGTTTGTAACACCTCAAAATATGCATTTTAGACCCCACAACGTATATATATTCTTAATCAGCATAAAATTCTTTGACTATTTAACGATGACCGTTCATCTGTCTGCCTGTCCATCTGTGAAAATCATTCTAGCTTCCGAACGAATTGAAGTAGGTTGATAAAATTTTACTCATATTTGTATTTCGTCTGCAGGAGTTTTAATATTGAAAATTTACTATATATGTCGACTACCTAAACGTCGTACTAATACTAACCCTATCTTATGCTCGAGGGTGGTTCAGATTCGATGGTGATAACGGTATGAGGACTTCCTCATACCGATTTTCGGTTCTTTTCACGATTTACGAAGTGCCTGTAATTTCATATAATGCAACTGAGTGAAATTCATTAATATTCGGTATTTGAGAGGTTTTTTTTTACTATTTCCAAGTAAATCATCTATAAATAAAAATGTCAGGTTCTCAGTGAGTGGTTTTACTTCTCGCAAACAATATTCAATGTTGGTCCACTTTTTTTTGGCATAGCCCCTATATAATGGCGTCTCCTGCAAAGGTGGATGCATTTTGATACAAATACTTATTGTTAGCCCTCATATAAAGATACCTCTGTATATTCAGTATTCTGATTATGACTACATTTTCTAAGGTATTTATGATTCGTGATAAATTCTACTTAGGGTCACAGAACTCATAGTTTCACGTTTTCTATAGCCTCCCATACAACGATACATCCCGAATTCCGGTATTTTAATGGGTTTAGCTACAATTCAAACGAATTGTATAGAATTGGATATTTAAAACTCGCAATAGATAACAACTTTTTTACAATAGATAAAAAACTTCTTTAGTAGGAAACTGTGTATGTAGGTTCACATTATGTCCGTCAAGATGAATTTAAATTTAATAAGCAAATACACAAACCAAGGTATTTTTCTCCGGTTCAGAAAGGGTTAATAGAGAGAGAGAGAGAGAGGGGGGTAGAAAGGCCTGAGAGATGTATTCTCTCAGGCAATGTTCGATTAATAAAATATATTTCGACTTCTTTTATGATTATTTAAACAATTGACCCTCTATGGAGTAAATTACGAAGGAATAGCGGATCATAATAACTATAATACAAAAATATTGTGACGTGCCCGGTAGGGCAACTCCCTTCACTTCACATAAAATATGTTATAATCGCGATAAATTTCATATTCATATCAGATTTCTGATTTAGAGAAATATTTAGATATAGCAAGTTGTAGAGAATCACTGACTCGTTTTGCAAGTATAGTGACCCTTTATGGGTGAGGTAGAAGGGGTGGGCAGATATCTATCTTCATCATCTTCACAGCAGATCCTGCGTTAGCAAAAATGTTTAGATGTGTGAAATTTGAAGAGAGTTGGATGCTTATTTCTGCATTTTTTTGAGCCCTTTGTAGAGGAGGTACCAGAAAAGAGCGCTGATATATCTCATCTTCACAGGAGATCTTGTGTTAGTAGAATTAATGAGATGTGTGAAAATTGAAGAGAATCGGATGCTTATTTCGGATTTTATGCTCGTATAAAATTTGGAGCCTTTGTCGGGACAGACAGAATGGTCTAATCTCTACCATCTTTATAACGGACCTTGTGTTGATAGAAATGGCAAGTGGCAAGTTTGAATGGAATCGAATATTAATTTCGCGTTTTATGAGATTCTTGGATATTCAAAATGTTGACCGTTTGTGAGGGGAGGTACTTGATTTAGTGGGCCGATATATCCCATCTTCACACCAGAATTTGGGTTAATAAAAATATTGTAATATGTGAAATTTGAAGACAATTGGACTCTTACAGCACATTATAAGAGTTATAATTATTCAACATTTTCACACTTTGTGGGGGAGGTACTTGATGGAGCGGACCGATATTATCGATGTTTGCCCGCGACCTAGGACTGATGTAAATATTAGGATTTGCAAAGTTGAAGCAAAATCGGATCAGTCTTTCTCTTTCATCGCCAGATCGAAAACCAAATGCCCTGAAACGGATTTGGTCCAAAGAGACCTAGAGTCTAAAATGGTTATTTTGATGATACACGTTTTGGCCGCATCACACGATATGTACACTTTCTAGTATATGACTGACCGTTAATATGCGATTCATTCACATATAAAAGGGTCCACTGAACATAAACTAAGAATACAACTAGGCACAAATGAAAGGTCTCGATGAGAATGAAGCGGGGTTAAACACAAATAAAAGGTTTCGAGGAGTACTTTCCAAATATATGGACCTTATATGTAAAAAGAATTTCAAACTTAGTAATTATTTGAATCGTCGAAAGGCATTCTTTCTTTCTTCCGAATAATAATGAAAAATATTTTCATTAAATAGGCTGCCTCGGCTGGCCATGTAGTAGTATATACATTTAAGCACATTTTCGAATGTGTGTAGCTATATTTCCCAATGGTTTCACGAATATTGTCCTTAAAAGCGTCAATTGTCTCTGGCTTGTCAGGGTAACATATATCTTGCACAGTATTCCACAAATAATAGTCTAACGTTGTCAAAACGCAGCTTCGACGTGGCCAATCGACATCAGCTTAGCGGCTGATAATGCGATCTTCAAAAATAGGGCTCAAAAAATCAAATGTAATTTCGACCGTGCGCCACGTAGCGCTGTCCTGTTGAAAGAACAATTTTGAAAATATCCTACTCTTAAATGTTTTGAACAAAAATTCGTTCAACATGGCCCGGTAATGTAACTTTTTGCTTCTTGCTCATTTTTAAAGAAAAATGTCCTAATTATGTGCGGATTTTGGTCCAGAGGCATAATGAGGACATTTTTCTTTGAAAATGAGCAAGATTTGGTAGAATAGAAAAGCTAGATTTTTTCTTTTTTACATTTCGGTGCTACTCTTCTGCCAAAATCAATCACTGATTTTCAAAGTATTGTCGCAATGTTTTCAAGCGTTTACGCAACCATACTCGCTCAGCGAAAAATTAAAAGTAATCCGATTTTATCGAAATTTTCATTTTCTTTTGCCCACAGTGCAACTTCGAAAACACACATTTCAGTTTTCCAACTTGTTACATCGATTTGGCATAATAAATTTTGAAAAATTTGTTTACCTAAATGAATAATGAAACACCACAAAAAATAAACGAAACAAATCAAATCAAATGAAAAACTTGAGTGTTCGCACAAGAAATCGTTGAAATGAACGCAATTGACGGCAGTCAACAGCAAGTGGTATTGCAGTAGACGACAGGAACAGGGATGGAAAAACAGATTTTGTCGATATCAAAATATCCCATTATGCCAAAAAATTTTGTATATACTATTTCTCATCCTGGAATTTCACAATTGCATTAAAGGAGAAACTAATTCCAACAAAGAAAATTACTTTATTTTAAAATTTTACTCATTTGTTTAATTGCTTGGCTTCAGGTCATAAAAACTATGTGTTTTGTATTTTTTTTTAATTTATTTCAAAATAATATTTTTTATTATTATATCCCAAAATATTTTTTTATTAAAAAAATAAAAAAATTATATTTTTTTTATTAAAAAAAATATATATATATTTTTTTTTAATTTATTTAACCAACTTATCCATCCCTGTTTGTGATTGGTCTTATTCGCAATGCCGTTTTTCCATTTGTTTGCTACTATGTTGTGCCTTTGTCATTCATTTTCGTTGGTGTTGTGTTATTATTGTTGCAATTACCAATTTTGGGTGTTAGAATTATTGCACTTGGCAGCTACACTGTAGCTTTATATTAAATTGATGTTCAACCTTGGCCAGCGAGAAGAAAAATTGCAACAATACACTTTAGGCCAAGTCGAAATGTAAACGGTGATATTCATTGACACCGGCAATGATGTAATCTGCCTTTTGTTTACACACTGACCATTGATTAATACTAGGTCATAAAATCTTGTGGATTATATATTCAATTAATATTCTTTTTTAATCTACATTAATAAAAGAATAAAGAAATTGATTGACTGACTTAATAAATCATCAACGTCCAGAAGAAACGGCTAAAGCTAGAATTTTTGAAATTTTCGGTGATGGTCTATCTTGTTCCGAATGGGTCAGATAAGGCTGGGATTTTTGGAAATTGGTACTAGAACGGTACGAAAAGTATGAAAAGGTTCTAAATATGATACCATTTGTATTTGAAAACTTGAAATTTGGAATGGGAATCAAGGTTAAGGAGTAGAGTGTTGTAAGGAGGTCGTTGTGTACTCATGTATACGAAAAGTACTAAACAATACTAAATTTGGTACAATTCAAATTTGGAGGAACGATAGAGCTGGAATCTTGAAATTTAAAATTAGTGGCGGAACATAGCATTGGGATGTGGAGGTAGTTTTAGACATGTTAACTTATGCGCACGAAAATCACCAAATGGTACTAAATTTAGTACAATTTCGATTTGGGTGCGCCGATAGAGCTGGAATTTTGAAATTTAGAAATAAGATTGCAATTGCATTCTAGAACTGAGGAATGTAGGTAGTTTTTTAAGTTGGTACTTAAATGGTACTAAATCTATTACAATTTGAAATATGGGAGAACCATTAGAGTTGGAATCCTGAAATTTTGAAATAAGATTATTATTGCATTGTAGGACGGAGTTATGAATGTGATTTTGGAAATTCGTACTTATGTGTACTAAATAGTACAAATTTTGGTAAAATTTAAATTTTGTGATACGGCAGAGTTTAAATACTGAAATTTGGAAATAATATTTCTATTGGACTGTACGAAGTAGACATTTTTGGAAATTGCTACTAATATCACTAAAATGTACTAAATTCGGTACAGTTTGGATTTAGTTGAATCGATGGAGTTGGAATCCTGAAATTTGGAATGAAGATAAATGTTGCAGTGTAGGATTGGGGTATGTAAGAGGCTTTGGAAATTCGTACTTATCTGTACAATGTGGTACTAAATTTGGTACAATTTGTATTTAGACGAACCGATAAGAATAGGATGCTGAACGTTGGAATTGGGATTTCTGTGGAGTGTAGGATTGGGGTATGTAGGAAGATCTGGAAATTCGTACTTATATGTACTATGTGGTACTAAATTTAGTACAATTTGGGTGAACCGATAGGGCTGGAATCCTGAATTAGATTTTTTTTCTTTGTTATTGACATGTGTACTTATGGGTACTAAATATTACTAAATTTGTTACAAGTTGGAATTGTGTAGAGCTGAAATTTGGAATATGATTTCTATGGGATTGTATGATTGAGGTATGGAGATAGTTTTGGGAATTTGGAGGATTTGGGTATGTAGGAATTTTTTTTGAAATTTGTACTTATATGTACTAAATTTGGTACAAATTTGATTTGTGTCAACTGATAGGACTGGAATCCCTAAATTTGGAACTTTGGAAATACATATTAAAAAGTACTAAATTTGGTATTTGAGTAAGGAATTGAGTTGGAGTCTAAAATATGGAATTAGGAAAACCTTTTAGTTTGGTTGGTACATGACGGAGGATTTGGAAGTACAGGAAGGACGGAAATTTCTTAATAGCATAATTTTGGTGTTTCGGAAAGAAGTAGAGTTGCAAATCTGAAAACTAAGGTAGTTTTCGAAATTTTAAGAATATGTGTACCATAAGTACTAAAATGCACTAAATTTGGTACCATTTGGAATTACATCAACGGATAGAGAAATAACCTTGAAATCTGATGTGAGAATCAAGTCTGAGAAATAGGGTTGATATTAGGAAAAATATTTTATCAAAAACTATGAAAGCTACGTCCGAGCTACTTTTACTATCTGTTTACTAATTTACCTTCATTCGATTTATCCATTGAATTCATTATTATTTTACAATAAAGAAAACTCAATAACATTTTCACCAGAAACCATCACATTTTCGACTGTAGCCTTGAGCCACCCAAATGGCTAAATTAAAATGAATTAACACTGTGAAAATTTCGATGTAACTGATAGTCGCACAACCAGCCACCCATGAAAAGATCCGCAATCATTTATACTCAAGATGAACAGTTTAAGCAATCGATGAAAATGGATAAATCCATTCGGAAAAAAAATCTGCAGAATGGGTACTTGTCAAGTTGGACACGGTTGAAATTAATAAATTATCAATGACAGTTAACACTGCTGCTGGTCTTTCAAATTCGAATTGGCAGCGAAGCTCTTAAAAAAAACGAAAAAAAAATGAGCGATGTTTTTTTCTCGTAGTCTCTTTGTCTGTCTTTGTATCCATTTGCAAAATTATATTTCAAACGCTTGTCGTCTCCACCTTTTCAAACCGCCAACCGAAAACTACTTGAAAACGGGGTGATAACGCCGAAATGAACTGGCAAAAAATAGTAGCCACGGCAAATGCTTATTCAAAAATCTTGTCATGCTTAAAGTCTTTTGATTTTAAATATTTGATAAGACTCTGAGTTTATTGGCAACGTTGATGTTGTAGTTGCAGTTGAATGGCAAACTAGCCGACTGTCACACTTATCCACAGCAAGTTGCTAATTTTTTTGGTATTCCCAAAGCGGTAATCTGTTCTTCTGATCTTCTGAGATTGCTGCTTTGAAAATAAGTTGTGATCACAATGCGTTTACTGGCAAGCGATCAAGTTATTGTTTATGGCAATTTGCAGATTACGGTGGTCGAAAAGTAAGAAATTAAAAGAAGTCGAAGTGAGTAAATGTAATCGGATAAAACGACTAGAATAAACCCTGCAAAATTAAGGATTAGTAAAAATTTTTGAAGGATCAATAATCGTGGATTTTTTAAAGATATTTTTTCAAGGACCACCAAACGGGAATTTTTTAAAGAATATTTTTTCAAGGACCACCAAAAGCGGATTTTTTAAAGAATATTTTTTCAAGGACCAAAGAAACGTGGATTTTTTAAAGAAAAATTTTTTAAGGACCAATAAACGTGTATTTTTTAAAGAATATTTTTTTAAGGACCAAAGAAACGTGGATTTTTTAAAGAATATTTTTTCAAGGACCAACAGAACCGTGGATTTTTTAAAGAATATTTTTTCAAGGACCAACAGAAGCGTGGATTTTTTAAAGAATATTTTTTCAAGGACCAACAGAAGCGTGGATTTTTTAAAGAATATTTTTTCAAGGCCCAACAGAAGCGTGGATTTTTTTAAGAATATTTTTTCAAGGACCAACAGAAGCGTGGATTTTTTAAAGAATATTTTTTCAAGGACCAACAGAAGCGTGGATTTTTTAAAGAATATTTTTTCAAGGACCAACAGAAGCGTGGATTTTTAAAGAATATTTTTTCAAGGACCAACAGAAGCGTGGGTTTTTTAAAGAATATTTTTTCAAGGACCAACAGAAGCGTGGATTTTTTAAAGAATATTTTTTCAAGGACCAATAAACGTGGATTTTTTAAAGAATATCTTTTCAAGGATCAATAAACGCGGATTTTTTAAAGAATATATTTTAAAGGACCAATAAACGTGGATTTTTTAAAGAATATTTTTTCAAGGATCAATAAACGCGGATTTTTTAAAGAATATATTTTAAAGGACCAATAAACGTGGATTTTTTAAAGAATATTTTTTCAAGGATCAATAAACGCGGATTTTTTAAAGAATATATTTTAAAGGACCAATAAACGTGGATTTTTTAAAGAATATTTTTTCAAGGACCAATAAACATAAATTTTTTAAAGAATATTTTTTTCAAGGACCAATAAATGTGAATTTATTAAAAAATGTTTTTTTTCAAGGACCAATAAATGTGCATTTTTTAAAGAATATTTTTCAAGGACCAAAGAAACGTGGATTTTTTAAAGAATATTTTTCAAGGACCAAAGAAACGTGGATTTTTTAAAGAATATTTTTTCAAGGACCAATAAACGTGGATTTTTTAAAGAATATTTTTTCAAGGACCAATAAATGTGCATTTTTTAAAGAATATTTTTCAAGGACCAAAGAAACGTGGATTTTTTAAAGAATATTTTTTCAAGGACCATCAGACCAATAAACGTGGATTTTTTAAAGAACATTTTTTCAAGAACCAATAAACGTGGATTTTTTAAAGAATATTTTTTCAAGGACCAATAAACGTGGATTTTTTAAAGAATATTTTTCAAGGACCAAAGAAACGTTGATTTTTTAAAGAATATTTTTCAAGGACCAAAGAAACGTTGATTTTTTTAAGAATATTTTTTCAAGGACTATTAAACGTGGATTTTTTAAACAATACTTTTTTAAGGACTATTAAACGTGGATTTTTTAAACAATACTTTTTTAAGGACTATTAAACGTGGATTTTTTAAACAATACTTTTTTAAGGACTATTAAACGTGGATTTTTTAAACAATACTTTTTTAAGGACTATTAAGCGTGGATTTTTAAAACAATATTTTTTTAAACGTGGATTTTTTAAACAATATTTTTTTAAACGTGGATTTTTTAAACAATATTTTTTTAAACGTGGATTTTTAAACAATATTTTTTAAACGTGGATTTTTTAAACAATATTTTTTTAAATGTGGATTTTTTAAACAATACTTTTTAAGGACTATTAAACGTGGATTTTTTAAACAATATTTTTTTAAACGTGGATTTTTTAAACAATATTTTTTTAAACGTGGATTTTTTAAACAATATTTTTTTAAACGTGGATTTTTTAAACAATATTTTTTTAAACGTGGATTTTTTAAACAATATTGTTTTAAATTGGATTTTTTAAAAAATATTTTTTTAAGACTATTAAACGTGGATTTTTTAAAAAATATTTTTTTAAGACTATTAAACGTGGATTTTTTAAAAAATATTTTTTTTAAGACTATTAAACGTAGATTTTTTAAAAAATATTTTTTTAAGACTATTAAACGTGGATTTTTTAAACAATATTTTTTTAAACTTAGATTTTTTAAAAAATATTTTTGTTAAGACTATTAAACGTGGATTTTTTCAAAAATATTTTTTAAAGACTATTAAACTTGTATTTTTTAAAGAATATTTTTTAAGGACCAAAGAAACGTGGATTTTTTAAAGAATATTTTTTTAAGAACCAAATAAAAGTGGATTTTTTAAATAATATTTTTTTAAGGACCAAAGAAAAGTGTTTTTTTAAGGAATATTTTTTAAGGACCAAATAAAAGTGGATTTTTTAAAGAATATTTTTTCAAGGACCAATAAACGTGGATTTTCTAAAGAATTTTTTTTTCAAGGACCATCCAACTACCCACATACTTTGTGTAGGGTATATCCTCCACAATTGAATCATTGATTTTTGCATAATTTGCAAACAATTTACCATTGTGTTGTTTTTTGTTTTTGTTGTACCGATTATTCATTATGCAGATCATGTTCTGCTTTGTTGGCCAGCAATCTTGTTCGCTGCTGCAACTTCTAGGTCAGATTTATTATGAGATTCAAAATTAACTGCTGGTTGGTGGAAAATGCAGTTGTATTTTGGTTTTTTGTTTGGGTTCCGAACATAAGTTTTGACATGTTGCCAAGACAATCAATTTCATGATCTATAGTCGTCACAGCAGTAGTTCTCCCCATCCACCAACAATTGCAACTCCAACAAACCAATTTCGAAGTTGCTGTTAGTCTTTAGTTTGTTGCGTATTTTTATTGCATGTTAGCGTGGCGTTTTGCGTGTTCTTCTATTCAATATTTTTCGTTTGCTGTTATTTATTTTTCACGAATTGTTCGCAAAATAATTTTGTTTTTATGGGCCCGTGTTATCTGATGCCAAAATTAAATTGCTTAATTTAATGCATTGACTCTGTGACTAGTTGCGCGACTGTATGGAGTTGCAAACAGGAGGGGCGGGGCGTGTGCTTGGTTTATTATTTTTTTCCATGCTAGACTAACATTGAACTTTGGCTTCAATTCATCCAATTTTTTCGGTTATTGAAATCTGAAACTTTGACTTCACATGACGCATGCATTTGATTGGAGTTAGACTCCCTCGTGATATGCGGTGCAACATTGTATTGGAAAAAAATTGAATAATTCTTGGCTGGGGTTTTACCTTGAACCAAAGGAGATGGAACAAAGCAAAGGTTATGGGGTGTGTGACGGAGTTTTTTTTATAAAAAACGTGGATATAACAGAAATAATTACGACTACTTTCAAAAATAATAATAGATCAAATTTGGATTATAATTGAAAAAAATATTCTTACAAAAAAAAAAAAAAAATCAAAAAATCCACTTTTGTTGGTCCTTAAAAAATATTATTTAAAAAATCCACTTTTGTTGGTCCTTAAAAAAATATTCTTTAAAAAATCCACGTTTATTGGTCTCTTGGTCCTTGAAAAATATTCTTTAAAAAATCCACGTTTATTAGTCTGTTGGTCCTTGAAAAAATATTCATTAGTCTATTGGTCCTTGAAAAATATTCTTTAAAAAAATCCACGTTTATTAGTCTGTTGGTCCTTAAAAAATATTCTTTAAAAAATCCACGATTATTGGTCTGTTGGTCATTGAAAAAATATTCATTGGTCTGTTGGTCCTTAAAAAATATTCTTTAAAAAATCCACGATTATTGGTCTGTTGGTCCTTGAAAAAATATTCATTGGTCTGTTGGTCCTTGAAATATATTCATTGGTCTGTTGGTCTTTAAAAAATATTCTTTAAAAAATCCACGATTATTGGTCTGTTGGTCCTTGAAAAAATATTCATTGGTCTGTTGGTCCTTGAAAAATATTCATTGGTCTGTTGGTCCTTAAAAAATATTCTTTAAAAAATCCACTATTATTGGTCTGTTGGTCCTTGAAAAAATATTCATTGGAATCCACGATTATTGGTCTGTTGGTCCATGAAAAAATATTCATTGGTCTGTTGGTCCTTAAAAAATATTCTTTAAAAATTCCACGTTTATTGGTCTGTTGGTCCTTGAAAAAATATTCATTGGTCTGTTGGTCCTTGAAAAATATTCTTTAAAAAATCCACGATTATTGGTCTGTTGGTCCTTGAAAATATATTCATTGGTCTGTTGGTCCTTAAAAAAATATTCTTTAAAAAATCCACGTTTATTGGTTTGTTGGTCCTTGAAAAAATATTCATTAGTCTGTTGGTCCTTGAAAAATCCACGTTTATTTTTCCTTGAAAAAATATTCTTTAAAAAATCCACTTTTGTTGGTCCTTAAAAAAATATTCTTTAAAAAATCCACTTTTGTTGGTCCTTGAAAAAATATTCTTTAAAAATCCACTTTTGTTGGTTCTTAAAAAATATTTTTTAAAAAATCCACTTTTGTTGGTCCTTGCAAAAAATATTCTTTAAAAAATCCACGTCTATTGGTCCTTGCAAAAAATATTCTTTAAAAAATCCACGTTTATTGGTCCTTGCAAAAAATATTCTTTAAAAAATCCACATTTATCCTGGAAAAATTATGAATAGAGGTCAGTTTCTGTTCGAAAATATGTCAAATTTCTCTCCTTTGAATTCTAATTTGCATTCTTTAAATTGAATTGAAAAACATACCTCCATTCCTGACCTAAATGTATGTAGCGTTTTCCGATGTTGTTAAGCTAAACATTTGCACTTCATCGCTCTATTTTCTTTTATCTCTAAAGGGATTCTTGTGTAGAAATCTCCACCTATTTGTAAGCGTGTCAACCAGATGTTGGCCGTAGAACAAATACGACAAAACACAACTGTTTTGGGGAAACATTTAAAAGATATACAGACATTCTAACGTACAAACATACACATGTATTTTGTAAGGAAATTCAAAAGCTTGTTCGGAAAAACACTACAAACGAATGCATCGAATTGTTTTATTTTTTTTTTCTTTGTTTCATTTCGTTGTCATTGTCTCCAGATCACGTTTCTAACGTTTCTTTTTCGTTTGTCTGATTTCTTTCATTGCTGCTGAGGTTTTTCTGTTATCTTTAAGGAAAAGCTGAAAACATTTGCCAGAGGAAACTATTTAAAACGTTTTGTTTTTATTTTCTTGTTTTTTTTTTCTGTGGAAAAAGAAGCAAAAAAAAAAATCCCGAAAATTTGTTTAGGGTTTTGCCATTTGCAAATGTTTTCCTTTTGACACCAATACCAACACATGGAGTTCCCAAAACTTATGGAAATGAGTTCCATGGAATTAGAAGGGGGTAGGGAATGTCCCCTTGTCATTGGCACTCTTTTAAATAAAAAGGTGTTGTTTTGTCGTCCAAAAAAAAAAAAAAAAAATGTGGAGGCTGTAACCAAACAACGCCAAAGGTTAACACTTCCTATTTCTTCTGGACAAAACACACACCAGCCTCTTTGGAACATTTGAAAAATGCCAAAAGAAACTGAAGACAAGGGTGTTCCCCCCTGAACAAATGAATTAAATCATTGAAACTTTTTCAATAAAAAAAGTTGTCGAACTTTCTATGATAGCTGACATTCACAGATTTTGATGGGGAGTTGAACCCATTATTTTTATTTACTCCACCGTGAAAATATTTGGGAGTTTTAAAAAATATTTTATTGAAAGACAGACAAGTTTTTTGAGGTCCAAAATTTAAGTAGTCATCCTTAACTACTTCAAATTTAAACATCAAAAAAAAATCGAAGTCGGTATCCACCAGGCCAAAAATTTAGTAAGCATACAGGGTGAGATGAATAAATTGGAACCAACTTCAGACTGCTGTCATTTCTAAGCCATTCGTCCGACAGCTGTTAAAGTTATTCCAGTGACAGGTTATTATATTGTTTACAAGCGTACAAAAGCATTTTGATGAGAATTTTCCAGAAAAAAAGTTATACGTGAATTCGGAATTCAAGCGTGATAGAGTGATCTCTTTATATTTGTCTAGAAAACCACAAGTGGCTACCGTTAGAGCACTCCAGCATTTAAATGTGAATAAATCTTTGTGTCTCGTACCATCGTTCGTTACCGTGGCATGGATATAGTAGACCGACGTCAAGGAAGTGGACGGAAGAAAACAGCAACATCAGCAAAAATGGTTCGAAAAGTAAAGAAGCGACTTGATCGAAACCCGCTTCGCAGTGGCCGAAAAATGGCTCATGAGCTGAACATATCGCAATATTCCATTCGGTAAATATTGAAAAATGAACTCGGGGTAAAGCCATTGAAATTCCAAAAAGTGCAAAAACTTACACCGCAACAGAAAGAAAATAGACTTAAAAGAGCTATAGAGTTTCTTCGCTTTGCCGAAAGTGGTGAACTGCCGAACTTGGTTTTCTCCGATGAGAAACATTCGTTGTCCAGCATTACAAACTGCAACAAAGGCAAACAAAATGATCGCGTTTACCAGCCAAAGAGGTCAGCTGAAAATGTGCACCTTCGGTTGGCTAGCAGAACTCAAGCGCCATGGTAGCCACGATGATGGTGTGGGCCGCCATAACAGCCGATGGCCGCTCTCCGCTCGTATTAATCGACCGTGGTGGCATCAGAATTAATACCGAATATTATCGCGAAAATATTCTGGAGGGTGTATTATAGCCTTGGGCACGCAAATATTTAGGCAGCAGAACTTGGACATTCCAACAGAACTCAGCACCATCGCACTCAGCACGCATCACCCAAGAATGGTAACAAAATGAGGTTCCGTGCTTCATTTCCAGCGCACAATGGCCACCAAAATCTCCGGATAACAATCCGTTGGTCTATTGTGTCCGGAGTATTTTGGAAAGCAAGGTTGGCACTGAAAAATACCAAAGTGTCGATCACCTCAATCTAGTGTATCGCCAGGAATAGGCCAAAATACCGCAGAGCAACACTCGGGCAGCGTGTGAGTGTTTCATTGGCCGTTTGAAGACCATAATTCGTGCCAAAAGTGACCTATTCGAAAAATCTAAACTTATTCTAAAAATTGATGCTATTTCCGATATTTTTTTGCTTTCAATGAAATTAAAAAAAAAAAAATGCAAAAATTATGGAGTTGACTTTGTTGCAGTTTTTTTTTATCTCACCCTGTATACTACTCAAATGAAAACGTTTATATGAGTGCTATGCGAAGACGAGGTGCTGGATAATTAATTTTTTGTCATAGGCTGTAGTAACGATTCCGAACTTCGAATACGAAATTTGAAGCAATTCCGGTGAATAATGTCCCGAAAATCCTGGAAATACCTAATATCTTGGGGTAGCGTTATGTGGGTGCTTTACTAAAACGTAGACCTATATAGGTAATTCTTTTTCAGGGGGTAAAGTACTCACCGAGAACTCCTTGTGCAGAATTTCAGACAATTCCATTCAAAAAATGTGGCTAAATAATAAAAATACAGAATATCGGGAGGTACAGTTGTATAGGTTATATACGATATCGTGGACCTAAATAGACAAGTCTGTAGACTTTCAGACAATTCCATTGAATAATGTGGTTAAAATCATCAAAATAGCGAATATCGGGGGTACTGTTATATGGGGGCTATATGATATCCTGTACCGATATAGCCCATCTTCGAACTTCATCTGCCTGCAGAAAAAAGACAGATCGGTGTAAATTTTTAGCTTCCCATATTTATATGTTTTGACTCTTGCTTGATTACAAGAGACGAACGGACTGACAAGGCTAAACCGTCTTAGGATTTTACGCTGATCAAGAATATATATACTTTGTTGGGTCTAAAATTATTATTTCGATGAGTTACAAAAAAGAGTGACGAACTTAATATACCCTCCATACTATGTTTGGTGGAGGGACTAAAAATATAAATAAATATTTTTACCAAACCCACAGTATAACCTCATGTGAGTATTAGTTTCTCTACTGTCCTTTTTTCTTTGCAGCAACTTCCTGAGCAAAAAAAAAAAAAAAAAAAAAACAAAGTTCAGTTCATGGCGATTTTCATGCGTTTGCGGAACTTTCTTTTGTTGTGGTTACTTTTTTCTCCACTACGAACTTTTCATGTATGTGGCTGGCATTGTTGATATTTAACAAACAGCTACAACAACCGCGTGCAAATGATGCTATTTAAGCGGCGTTTAAATTTAACCAAGGCGATGGAGGATGATGCCACAACAAAAGAAGTAAAAACGTTATCTATTTTTTGTTTGCCTTTTTCTACTTTAGCCTTAACAACTTAACGCAAAAATTTACTTTGTGTACAAAAAAACCAAACTATGAAAAATACTTTACGAACAAAAAACTATTGTGAAGAGGTACAGTAGTGGGCACTTAAATAGCAGTGGCTAGTTTTTAATAGGTAGAGGTCATTTTTGAAAATAGAGTCTAAGAAAAGTTGTTATATTTCAGGAGAATAGTTTGCCTAAAGCTATATAGGACCACTATATCGTATAGCCCTCATATAATGGTATCTTTCGATAATCGGTGTTTTCACGATTTTAGCCAAATTTTTCAATGGGTTTATGTGGAATTCGATGTATGAAGTTCTTAATAGGTACTTATGTCACTGATAAAAAACTGTATAAAAGGGCCTACGATAGTCCCCATGCTAAGGTACTCCAATATATTTGGCATTTCAAGATTTTTAGCATTTTTTTATGGATTTGTCTTCAACTTGCCGAAAATGGTCTATATAGGTCCACGTATCACCTCATTTCTATGTAATGGCATCCTCTTCGATATTTTATATTTTGATGAATTAAGAAGGATTTTTATACCCTCATTGAGGGTATATGGCTAGTGAGGGTAAATATCATTTGATACGACCAAAACGTGTCTCATAGTAATAACGTTTTCAAACCCTAAGTCTCTTTGGACCAAATCCGTTTCAGGACATTTGAAGTCAATCTAGCGATGTTTTTTCGTCTGACTGTGGTGCACTATAACTCACGAAGGGTGTATCCGATTTGGTCTAAACTTGGTACATCGGAATATTATTATCAAAATTAGATCGAGTTCGGAGATGGGCAATAACAGTCCACACTTTCTGGTAAAACGGCCATAAAATCCGAAATAAGCATCCGGTTCTCTTCAAATTTCATACAACCAAAAATTTTTGTTAACGCAAAATCTGTTGTGAAGGTGACAGTTATCTGCGAAGGGGTTCGTACCTCACTTACAAGAGGTCACAATTTTCAATACTTATATGCAACAATGAGACGATGATGTTCGTCTTAAAAATATTACAATTTTCTCTATTAATTTGTTTTCTACTATTTTCCGAAGAGAGAAACTACATAGCCGTCGTTATTGCCATCGCTTTTATCATTTCAACAATTTAGGCTTTTTACGGTATTTTTCGTTAAACTTGTATTTTTTTTTTGTCTTCCACTTCACTTTTTTCTAACATATTCTTCCGACATCTTTCATTACTCCGTTTTGTACAACAACTTACAGAGGTCGGTCATTCGGGTGGTTAAAAAAAAACAGAATACAGATTTAAATCCGTTAAAAGTCAACAGACGAATAAAAACACACTTTTTGCAAAATGGTAGGTAATGTCAGACGGAAATCTCTACAACAATAAAGCTGTTTGTTATTATTGTTAAAAATGAAGAAAAAACTTAAATTCCTGGACAATAGATAGATTAGTGGGTTATGGTCTCGAAGATTATTCATATAAATCCACTTCGTTGATGTATTAGTTCTTAAATAAAACCTGATGGTCCCTGAAAAAATATCCTTGAAAAAATATTCTTTAAAAAATCCACGTTTGGTGGTCTGCTGGTCCTTGAAAAATATTCTTTAAAAAATTCACGTTTAGTGGTCTGTAGGTCCTTGAAAAATATTCTTTAAAAAATCCACGTTTGGTGGTCTGCTGGTCCTTGAAAAAATATTCTTTAAAAAATCAACGTTTGATGACTTTTTGGTCCTTGAAAAAATATTCTTTAAAAAATCCACGTTTGATGACTTTTTGGTCCTTGAAAAAATATTCTTTAAAAAATCCACGTTTGGTGGTCTGTTGGTCCTTGAAAAAATATTCTTTAAAAAATCCACGTTTGGCGGTCTGTTGGTCTATGAATAATTAATAAATTCACGTTTGGTGGTCTGAACGTCTTTGAAAAAAAAAAATCTTTAAAAAATCCACGTTTGGTGGGCTGCTGTTCCTTGAAAAATATTCTTTAAAAAATTCACGTTTAGTGGTCTGTAGGTCCTTGAAAAAATCCACGTTTAGTGGTCTGAACGTCTTTGCAAAAAACTTCTTTAAAAAATCCTGGTTTGGTGGTCTGAACGTCTTTGCAAAAAACTTCTTTACAAAATCCTGGTTTGGTGGTCTGTTGGTCCTTGAAAAAATATTCTTTAAAAAATCCACGTTTCTTTGATCCTTGAAAAATATTCTTTAAAAAATCCATGTTTAGTGGTCTGCTGGTCCTTCAAAAATATTCTTTAAAAAATCCACGTTTCTCTGGTCCTTGAAAAATATTCTTTAAAAAATCCACGTTTCTCTGGTCCTTGAAAAATATTCTTTAAAAAATCCACGAATCTTTGGTCCTTGAAAAAATATTCTTTAAAAAATCCACGCTTATTGTTCCTTAAAAAAATATTCCTTAAAAGATCCACATTTATTGGTCTGAAGTTCCTTGAAGAAAATATTCGTTAAAGAGTTCACGTTTGGTGGTCTTTAAGTCCTTGAAAAAAAGTTTTTTAAAAAATCCACGTTTGTTGGTCCTTGAAAAAATTTTCTTTAAAATATCTACGTTTATTGGTCCTTGAAAAAATATTCTTTAAAAAATCCACGTTTCTTTGGTCCTTGAAAAAATATTCTTTAGAAAATCCATGTTTATTGGTCTTTGAAATAATATTCCGTACTTTGGTGCGTATGGCTTAACTTTGTCTGTGTGACCGACTGTAGTATATGTTTTCGTCCTCTCCTAGTTGCAATTTCTTTTTGTCGACCTTTCTTTCAAACATTGTCAGCGTTGAGCTGATGATGTTGGCGTTAAATGTTTGTTACGTCTACATATATTCAAACACACGTTTGCCACTTTAAAGCGGTGTTAAATAGTTTGGCCTCAGATGAAAATGCGCACAAAAAACCAACACCTTTTCCCCCTGGTGGATGGTATTAATGTTAAGTTTTCGGTATTTGTTGTAAAGGCCTGCTTACACCTCTCATTGCAAACGTTTAAAATTACAAAACTGTTAAACTTTTACTAATAGTTTTTACTATTTTGTACTACGGCTTTTGTTTTTCTTAATTTTTTTTTGTTGGAGAGAAGTTTTTGGTGTTTGGTAGTGTGGCAGCTATTTTGGTTTTTTATTTTTCTTTAGCCATTTCTTGTGGTTTCTTTCAATCGAGTTAAGCTTTAGATTTCTTAGATAAAACATTTATTTGGTAATTAGTTGTTTTTTATATGCACGATATTGAAATTTAACAAAATCGCTATTTTCCATGCATTCCCCATCAGCTAGGCAGCCAGCCAGCCAGCCAAAGAGGCAGCTAGCCCAACAGCCACCAAGTTCGGCAGCCAGCCAGGCATTTGGCCGACCTCCTCCTCCTCTTTAGTTTTTCTTCCACATTTCAATCTTAAAATCCCAGCACAAAAGGTGAAGCGGTGACTTGATAAAAGTGTATCTTTAAACAGCACAGCCCCCTTCGCCCATCGGGGCAATCGTGTGTACCGTTATCGTTTGTTAACTTTACATGTTTTCCAGCATGTTTTTTAACACCCCTCAGATTACGATATTGAATTTTCCACTTTAAGCGAGAGAAAGTCCAAAAGGCTTGGGCATTGCAAAATTTCCATGTTCCGTTCGGTTTGGCTAAGGTTATCTGAAACATACAAACTTTAAGAAGAGAAGAAACAAAAAAGAAACGAATGAACTCTAGATACAGATATGGAGTTTTATTTTTATTGCCCAGCAATGAAAATTTGTTTCCTGCAAGAAGGAAGTCAGGTTATATATTGAGAGGCATTTCAGTTATGAGAGCTACTGACATGTTACAGGTATTAGGATTTACCATGAAGGGGAGAGCATAAATACATAGCCAACTGCCGGAAATCAGGTCAAGTTATTGAAAATAATTTCAAATATTTTTATGACATTGACATATTTTTCCGAGAACCAATAGCCTGGATTTTTTAAAGAATATTTTTCAAGGACCAAAGAAAAGTGGATTTTTTAAAGAATATTTTTTCAAGGACCAAAGAAACGTGGATTTTTTTAAAGAATATTTTTTCAAGGACCAAAGAAACGTAGATTTTTTTAAAGAATATTTTTTCAAGGACCAAAGAAACCTGAATTTTTTTAAAGAATATTTTTTCAAGCACCAAAGAAACGTGGATTTTTTTAAAGAATATTTTTTCAAGCACCAAAGAAACGTGGATTTTTTTAAAGAATATTTTTTCAAGCACCAAAGAAACGTGGATTTTTTAAAGAATATTTTTTCAAGGACCAAAGAAACGTGGATTTTTTTAAAGAATATTTTTTCAAGGACCAAAGAAACGTGGATTTTTTTAAAGAATATTTTTTCAAGGACCAATAAAACGTGGATTTTTTTTAAGAATATTTTTTCAAGGACCAAAGAAACGTGGATTTTTTTAAATAACATTTTTTCAAGCACCAAAGAAACGTGGATTTTTTAAAGAATATTTTTTCAAGGACCAAAGAAACGTGGATTTTTTTAAAGAATATTTTGTCAAGGACCAAAGAAACGTGGATTTTTTAAAGAATGTTTTTTCAAGGACCAAAGAAACGTAGATTTTTTAAAGAATATTTTTTCAAGGACCAAAGAAACGTAGATTTTTTAAAGAATATTTTTTCAAGGACCAAAGAAAGGTGGATTTTTTAAAAAATATTTTTTAAGGACCAAAGAAACGTGGATTTTTTAAAAAATATTTTTTAAGGACCAAAGAAACGTGGATTTTTTAAAGAATATTTTTTTAAGGACCAAAGAAACGTGGATTTTTTAAAGAATATTTTTTCAAGGACCAAAGAAACGTGGATTTTTTAAAGAATATTTTTTTAAGGACCAAAGAAACGTGGATTTTTTAAAGAATATTTTTTAAGGACCAAAGAAACGTGGATTTTTTAAAGAATATTTTTTTAAGGACCAAAGAAACGTGGATTTTTTAAAGAATTTTTTTTTAAGGACCAAAGAAACGTGGATTTTTAAAGAATATTTTTTCAAGGACCAAAAGAAACGTAAATTATTTCAAGAATATTTTTTCAAGGACCAAAAAACGTGGATTTTTTAAAGAGTATTTTTTCAAGGACCGAAAAAAACGTGGATATTTTAAAGAATATTTTTTCAAGGACCGCCAAACGTGGATTTTTTAAAGAATATTTTTTCAAGGACCAAAAAACGTGGATTTTTTAAAGAGTATTTTTTCAAGGACCAAAGAAACGTGGATTTTTTAAAGAATATTTTTTCAAGGACCAAAGAAACGTGGATTTTTTAAAGAATATTTTTTCAAAGACCAAAGAAACGTGGATTTTAAAGAATATTTTTTCAAGGACCAAAGAAACGTGGATTTTTTAAAGAATATTTTTTCAAGGACCAAAGAAACGTGGATTTTTTAAAGAATATTTTTTCAAGGACCAAAGAAACGTGGATTTTTTAAAGAATATTTTTTCAAAGACCAAAGAAACGTGGATTTTTTAAAGAATATTTTTTCAAAGACCAAAGAAACGTGGATTTTTTAAAGAATATTTTTTCAAAGACCAAAGAAACGTGGATTTTTTAAAGAATATTTTTTCAAAGACCAAAGAAACGTGGATTTTTTAAAGAATATTTTTTCAAAGACCAAAGAAACGTGGATTTTTTAAAGAATATTTTTTCAAAGACCAAAGAAACTGGATTTTTTAAAGAATATTTTTTCAAAGACCAAAGAAACGTGGATTTTTTAAAGAATATTTTTTCAAAGACCAAAGAAACGTGGATTTTTTAAAGAATATTTTTTCAAAGACCAAAGAAACGTGGATTTTTTAAAGAATATTTTTTCAAAGACCAAAGAAACGTGGATTTTTTAAAGAATATTTTTTCAAAGACCAAAGAAACGTGGATTTTTTAAAGAATATTTTTTCAAAGACCAAAGAAACGTGGATTTTTTAAAGAATATTTTTTCAAAGACCAAAGAAACGTGGATTTTTTAAAGAATATTTTTCAAAGACCAAAGAAACGTGGATTTTTTAAAGAATATTTTTTCAAAGACCAAAGAAACGTGGATTTTTAAAGAATATTTTTTCAAAGAAACGTGGACTTTTTAAAGAATATTTTTCAAGGATCAAAGAAACGTGGATTTTTTAAAGAATATTTTTTCAAAGACCAAAGAAACGTGGATTTTTTAAAGAATATTTTTTCAAGGATCAAAGAAACGTGGACTTTTTAAAGAATATTTTTTCAAGGATCAAAGAAACGTGGATTTTTTAAAGAATATTTTTTCAAAGACCAAAGAAACGTGGATTTTTTAAAGAATATTTTTTCAAAGAAACGTGGACTTTTTAAAGAATATTTTTTCAAGGATCAAAGAAACGTGGATTTTTTAAAGAATATTTTTCCAAGGACCAAAAGACCAAAAAATTTTCAAAGATCATTCGACCAATAAACGTAGATTTTTTAAAGAATAGTTTTTTATGGACCTGCAGTTATAAAAAATATTCGCTTTTCATCAGTTTTCGATCTGTTTCTTGCCATTTCTTCATTTTTTTTTAATTTTCTTGCTTCGAAATGAAAAATACACCTGTATTTTTAATTGACTTTTCCAAGCCTAATTACATGAAAACAATTTGTCTGGTTTTTGTTTAGTTTCGATCAAATAAAAAGCTCCCATGCAAATATTGAATACGACTTGCGAAAAAAGTTTTCACATCATATTAAAGAGAAATGTTAAACCATTTACCAATGTTTTCTCTTTTTTTCCATTCTGCCATAGCTCCGCAAAAGTTCATAAAGTCACAATTAATTGTAATTAAATATTTGCTGTTAATTTTTTAACATAAACAAATTCTTTTTCTTGTTATGCGACCGATGGCGAACTTGAGGAAATAAACAACAACAACGAAAAAAAGAAGGCTGACTCTTTGCCAGACAGACACAGACCCATACTTGGGTGGACTAATGGACAAAGTGGGGTATACCGTCATCTCTCCACCACCAACCATAACCAATATTGTCTTTTTGTTGTTGTTGCTGTTGCTTTTCTGTAGATTCTGTTAAATACGCTTTTAACTAATGACTTACCATTAATCATAGCCGAGGTTGGGGTAATTAGTGACGACTGTTGAATATCGCATCTATTTGCCTCGTTAAATGCAACAAATAATACAGCAGCAGCAGCAGCAACAAAAGTAACAACAACTGACTAGAACCGACAACCGAACAGAACAAAACAGCAATACAATACCAGCCTGAATCGACAACAACAACAACATTGCCATGCTACCAACAAGAGTTACATGAAGCCAACAAAACACTCCATAGAACACTTGTATCTTTTAAACATTAAAGATTTATTGAAAAATATCTGCAATTCTTGAGAAAAAAAAAGAAATACGAAGAGAAACAACCAACCACGAGTTAGGATATGGGAGGTGAGAAGCGAAAGGGGACCAAAAAACCGATAAAACCTCAAGGATACACTGTGGGTTAAGGGTGAACGAAATATCAATGGAAGTAAATGACAGTCATTCTTTTCTTGAGAAAGTGAGTTTGGAAGTAGCATTTATTTATAAAAATGTCCTTAGGAGTGTCCTTTTTTACAAAGGGTTTTTTTTGAAAATGGTAAGTCAAAGACCATTTCCGTAAAATCATTCAGGGGAGCTTTATAAAATACCCTCTCATTTGTAAGACCATTTCAATGTACTCTTTTTATAAAACGGTCTTTAGAAGTAATAATTCAATAGAAGGGGCTATTACTAGGAGCGAATTCTTAGAATATCCCCTCGATTAGAGAAGGTCAATAAAAACCCTTTCTCTACAAAGGAGTTATTTGAAATATATTTTCTCCAGGAAGAGGTCACCAAAAAAATCCCTTTTCTATGAATGTGTCTCTTTGTGCTTCCAAGGAACATACAAATAAGTTTAAAAAGGAAAGGCAAATTTTAAAAGAGAAAAATGTTGAATGATTATCAGGTCTCCATACCTCCATTCTTCATTTTTAAAGAATATCTTTAACGGTTTTTTCTAACAGATGAGCGTTAGACACAACGTTTACATATAAATGTGTTCATTTGAAAGACTTTTCATAAAAACAAAACTGTCTTCATATTAAGTCCTATGTATTTTTTATACCCTGCAACACTATGTGTTGGGGGTATTATAAGTTTGATTGGGCCAAAAATTATGTAACACCACGAAATATTGGTTTCCCACATACGAAAGTATATATGGATCATCCTAGCTCGCCAAGCTGAGTCGATCTAGCTATGTATGTCCGTCCGTCCGTATGTCCGTCCATCCGTCTGTCCGTCTGTCCATGTTAATTTGTAATCACTCTACAGGTCGCAATTATGGCCCGATCTTCACGAAATTTGGAATGGAGGTCGGGGTTGGGACAGAATAGAACCCTATTTCTTTTTGAGATGATCGCCAAATGTTTAGGGGTTGAAATGAACCAAATACTGAAAAAATGTAGCTAGAGTTTAGGACGGGGAAGAAGCCTACCAATTTGGGTGGTCATCGGATAATATTTAGCGGGTAAAATAGACCATATATTTTGTGTTGAAAAAATTCAAAATTTTTCATGAAACCGCGAATATTTTAAATCCCGGCGAAATCACAAAGCCATGACAAGGTTACTTCTGACCTTTACATTGATGTTAACATCCAACAAATCGGATATATAGCAAAATATGTGCGATATATATGTTTATCAAAGAAGATATGCTTGAAAGATCTCTTATATGACGAGAACGGCTGAACTGATTTCGACAGTTCTCATTAACTCAGAATGGCCTCTTGGCAGGAAAGAAACAAGTCTAAAAAATCGCATAAAAATATCTCTCTAAAGATGAAAATATTGATTTTGTAAAATTTTCTCAATTTTTTTTTTTAATTTTGTCACATTTTTGGCATATTTTTATTTTGAATTAAACATTTGGTAATATTTCTACAGCTAACAAAACTAAGTAGTTATGACATCAGAATATCATATACAGATCGCATTTATGGCCCGATCCTTTTTTTGGAGATGATCGCCATATATTTAGGGGTTGAAATGGACCAAAAAACTGCAAAATTGTCTGCAGGTCGTAATTATCGCCCGATCCTCACGCACATTTGAAAGGGGGTTACCGGACATTGCAAAAGCCAAGCAGTTTTGGATGGCCATCCAAAAATATTCCATGTGTGAAATAGTTTGCCAACTTTTGTAGATAAAATACGAAAATGTGACTTTTTGGAGAATTCACAAATACAGGAAAGACGCACTTCTGCACGCATATATTCAAATGTATGTATCTCATATAGATGCGTTTCAGTCAAAAACCAATAATAAATGTTAATCTTTTGCCACTTCTGAGAGATTATAGGTCTTTGGGAAATATTGGTTCCAGATCTAGGAAGACCATTTACGAGATCTACCAATAAATTGGAAATAAGCAAATTCGTTTAAATTGCTATTATTCGAAAACTAGAGAACGAAACCTGATGGTTTTCTTTTATTATTTGTCACAATATCTTGTGGAATTCTTTCGAGTATCTCGCCTATATAAACTACATCATTTATTATAGTGTTGTTGGGTATTTAACGGTCGGCCCCGCTCGACTGTAGCCTTTGCTTACTTGTTTTTCTCTAAGACACGTATAAAAACTATTTAATTGCCTTATTTCGAGAAAGGGTGAGGCGAATTTTTTAAAGGAAAATGGTGGAGTCCTTCAAGGTGGAGTCCTTGGAAGTTTGATTTCTTTAAGAAACAATTTTTTTCTTAGAAGGATCGCAAGAAGCATCTTTCTTTAGGGGAAGTTTCAAACAAAGTTCATGTGAGGAAATTTTATGAGAAAAAGTCCATGGTAGCACCAGTTTTCTAGTCCTTTGTATAACTGAGGGTCCCAACAAACATAATTTTTATTTGAAAGGGTCCTTAGAAAAACCCGTTTTCATATGGGTTCTTGGAAGCAACCTATTTAAAGAGGTCCTCAGGAAAATCCCTTCAAAATTGTTCTTAGAAAGGGTGCTTCAAGTACACTTTATAGGTCGAAGGTCCTTTAGAAGCATATTGCAAATAGGCTCCTTAAAGGAAGCCTTTCTGAAAATAGATGCTCACCCTTCCCGAAAGAAATGGGTCTTTGGAAAAATCTCTTAAAAAATAAAAGGATCCCTTGAGCCACCTCTTCAAAAAAGAAAAAGTATAAGAAGAAGTATCCCTTTCAAAAGAAAGGATCCACAAAAGTTTCTACCCAAAACAAAATTTCTTTTTCGGAAATAAAAATGTGTCCTAAGAAAGCCCCTTTCCTAATGTTTCCTGAGAAGCATCCTTTCCAAAAGGATATTTTAAAGCATATTTTCCATGGAAAGACTGCTTAGAAACCCTTCGGCGCCAATTCCAAGAGAAGGTGTCCTTATTCAAAAAGAAAGGTACCTTCAAAGCATTATTTGCAGAGACAAGAATTGTTTGGAGAACTTTTTTAAAACGAAAAACCTTTTTCAAGCTTTATTTCCAAAAGAAAATACCATCTTCAAAAAAAGAGTCCTTATTGTGCCTCTCACATGATAAGCTGCTTAGAAGAGGAAGGATACGATCCAAAGAAGCACATATTGTAAATTAAGATATCTTTAGGGCTGGAGTTAATCATGGGGCGTGACCTTCCTTTAAATGTTTTTTCGAGGGCCTTTAGAAGCGCCTATTTCTGAAGAGAAACTTCTTAGGTGTACTTTTCTTCAAAAGTAAGTTAAGGTCACTTTCTTTTGACAACAACTTCTTCAAAAGCAATGGTCCTTTTTGAAAGAAAATATTATTAGAAGAAACTTTTTCAAAAGGATAAAAACGTCTTTTCCAAGAACGAAAGGTGAAACTTTCCCAAAAAAGAAGAGGGAGTAGATTATTAAGAACCAATCTTTTCAGAAAAAGGTATTATGAGCAGCCTTTCACTCTGTCCAAAAGAAATGGCCCTTACAAGGAGAAAAGATCCTCAAAAGCATTATTTCGAAAACAAGGGAATGAAGTATGAAGAGGGGGTCCTTATGACCACATCCCAAATTACCCTTTCCAGAGACCATAGAGTCCATGTATGTACCTTTTCAGAAGGACTTTTTTGAAAACAAGGGACCCTAGGAACACTCAATGCCGAAGAAAGGGTTTCAGGAATTACATTTTTCAAAATAAAGAGAGGGCTCTTATAATCGGTCTTTAATAATATTTTCTGAAGTGTTCCTTAAAAGACATTTCCAGTATTCCTAGAAGCATAATTTTTTCGAAGAAAGAGTATTTTCCAAATGCCAAGGACCTAAGAAGGACCATTTCCAGGAAAAGAATCCTTAAGTATTTTTTTCTGAAAGGATGAGTTTTTAAAACGACAATTCCCAAAAGTAAAGGACCATGGAAGCTTCATTAGCAACACAATTTCTATAATAAAGAAAGAGGTACTTAGAACCAAAGGAAATAATCCTCCGATGCACTTTTTCCAAAATAAAGCGTTCTTAAAGCACCTTCTTTAAAAGAAATGCTCCTTTAAAAAAACGTTTCCAAAAGAGTATATGTTTACAAGAACCATTGGTTCAATATAATCATTGCGGTTTCAATATAATCATTGGTCCTCTTTCCAAATTAATGTCTTTAGAAGCCCCGTTTACAGGGTCCTTAATTTCCTTTTCCTAAAGAATGGGACAAAAGAATCGCTTTCCAATCATTGTATCCAAGTTCCCCTTCAAGCAACCTTTTCATAAAAAAACATGATTTTATAAAACCTTTTAAAGGACGCGCCTGCTCCTGCTACGAAGTGCCATTTCCAAAACGAAAAGGTCTTTAAAACCACATTTTATTGGAAAATGTTCAAATTTGAACAATTTCCAAGGTATTCTTGCAAGAAACGGAAATTAGCACATTTTCCAAGGACCTTTCTTGGAAGCACATTTTCCAAGAGAATGGGACATAAGAAGCTTTTCCGAATTATTATTTCAAAAAAGTTCCTTAAGGTCACGCATTCTAAAATAAGTAGTTATTTAGGATACCCTTTCTAAAGACAAGTGTTCTGAAAGGCAGGGTAATCAAGAGTAGTATATTCTCCAGGGAGAGGCTCGCTTTCAGAAGAAAACGAGATCAGGGGAACTTCGTTTTTGGAAGAAGAGCTTATCTAAGAATGTGTGCTTAGGAGAAAAGAGAGCACGAGAGTATTATTTCTTAATGTTCTCTCTTAGAAAGAGTCCTTAACAACATTCTTTCCTCAAGAAACGGGCAACAAGTTTCCAAGAAAAGTTACTAAAAATATTTTTTCTTAAATAAAATTATCTGAGAGGATCCCCAATTCTCTGAGAAAGGATCCTTAGAAAAGAGATATTTAAGAGCGTACTTTCTCTAGAGAAGAGAACATGTAAGGCTAAATTCATAAGAAGAAAGATCTACGACAAAATTCTTCTTCTAGAAAAGGATCTTTAGAAAAGACATCCTTGAGAGAAACTTTGGTCTGAGAAAGGCTCCAGCAGAACACACTTTCTCTGAAAAGTGGTCAATAATAGCCTTCATTTTGAGAAACCATAACGGGCACATATCCTCTAGAGAAGTGGAAAGTATCCTTAACAACTCACTTATCTCCACAAAATAGTTCTTCAGATAACAATTAAAAAAAAAGTTTCCAAAAAAGGAAGTTCTCTAAAAGAAAGCCCCCTTTTCTAAGAAAACGTCCTTAAGAGCACTTCTAAGAATTTATCACTCAGAACGATAGGGAGTGGCGCTTCAGGGCGCTTTTTAGGTTGCCTTGCGGACACATTCCCCGGGAAAGGATGGTTAGATTATTTCATTATTTATGATTGGGTTCTTACAATCCAATTTTTTGTAAAGAATTCTCTAAAGAAGCCGAAGAGATGTCCTTAAAACGCACTTTCTCCAGAAAAAAGTTCTTCAGACAACAAATATTCCAAAAAAAGGTTCGAGAAACACATACTTTTCTCTAAGCAAATGCAAATGTCCCTATCAACATTCTTTTTCTAAGAAATGCTCCTTCAAGAACACCCTTCATCTAGTAGAGGGTTCTTTGAGCCTCACCTATTCTAAAGAATATCCTCCTCCTACTTCAAAGATAAGATCTTTAGAAACATATTTGTCTAAGGAAAACTACTAATGTGTCCCTTTTCTTCATGAAATGGCCACACAAAACCGTTTCCCTAAGTTAACGTCCCTAATAAGAAAAACTATAAAAGTATCCTCTTTTGCGATAAAGCACCATATTTTATATTATCCTGCCATTTTTTTCTCCTCCAACCCTGTGTGCACACAAATTGCCAATCGCTCTTTAAACTCAAAAAATTTAACTAATCGTGCTTTAAGTTAAAGTCGTTTAAAAATCGAATAACACTAGCAGCTCCTCAACCGCAGGCTTTGAGGAGATTCTAGCAAAAGAAGAAAAAAAAAACACCAACAACAGCAAAAGTTTGACAGTAGCAATGCCACTGAAGTAAAAGACAATTTCAATGCCTGAACTTGAACAACGCCACCACCAACAACCCAAACCAAACCGAACTGCAGCGAACTGAACTGAAATGACGACCGAAATGATGACGATGATGGGGACGCTGGTGTAGATGTTTGAAGTAAAACACCATGGATTACTTGTTGCCATTACAGTTCTGCATTTTATTCCAATGAAGAGGTCGCAAAAAAAGAGAAATAAAAATGAATACTTCTGAAATGCAAAAAAAAAAAAAACAAACTTAAAATCATCAGAAGCTTCGTCCTCCAAAATAAAAAAATGGCAACAACAACACCAATTCACACAGCATCTGTATTAGCAGCATTGAAATCCATGGCAGCGGTAGTTCATTGCTGTTCACAAATAGCATTGAAAGCGGACGGGGGAGGACAGTCGACAGGGGTAACGGCAACAATGCAGCGGTGCAACATAAACCAAACAGGAAGGCAGGCAGCCAGCCAGCCGACCAGCCAACAATCCAACAGCAGCAACATCAGAAACGACAAAATAACAACAACAGATGAATTTATGTATGCAAAATAGCATTTTATACGCTTCACATTCCTATTGTTGATGATGCCGTCGTTGCTGTTGTTGTTGTTATTGTTGGCTATTTTCCGTTTAAACTCCAACTCCTTTCAGATCGTTTGTGTCGCAAACACCGTTGCTTCATTTGTATAGCTGATGATGCTGCTGCTGCTGAAACTGCTACTGTTGCACGGCCAAGAACGTCGTCGAAGTGACAGGACAAAGGAGTTTCGGTTTTTGTTTGCATATGGTCTCCAGAAAAAAAGTAACAACAAAAACTAAATATTTTTAAAAGAGAGCTAAATACTTATTTTTTGTCGAAAAATACTTTTGCTGATCCTATTTGTGAATATTTGTTATTTTGTAATCCTAGATATTGGATGGATATTTTGACCTCTTAAGAAAAAACACTTATTTTAATTTACACCAAATATACAAATCAGACAAAACAAAAATCGCCTGAAATTAAAAAGGGATAATCTGTTCTGGCCCAAATAATCTATAAAAATCTGTAATATTTTTTGTCTAAGAGCTTTTACAAAATTTACACAGGAAATTCTCTAGATTTTAGTAAAACTCGTCCTGGAAGTAATTATACCCTCAGCCACTTGGCTAGAGAGAGTATATATCATTTATCAAATGGCCAAAATGTGCCTTAGACCCTAGGTCTCTTTGGACCAAATCCGTTTCAGGACATTTGGACCCGATCTAGAGATGTTCGTCCGTCCGTCTGGCTGGCTGGTGCGCGCGATAACTCTCGAAGGGAGTATCCGATTTGATCCAAACTTGTTACATCGTAATATTTTTGTCAAACTAAGATCGAGTTCGGAGATGGGCAATATCGGTCCCCTCTTCTGGTACCTACCAAACGAAATGTCAATATTTTCAAAGGAAATAATTTGCTGCACAGAAAGAGGAAAGACAATTCGATTTTGCTCCAACTTTGTAAATCCTAATATTTTCTTCAGTGCTAGGTCAAGTGTGAAAATGGACAATATCGGTCCACTCCATCAAGTACCTCCCCCACAAGGGGTCGGCATTTTGAATAATTACAACTCTCATAAAATGTGATATAAAAGTCCGATTGTCTTCAACTTTCACACATCCTTATATTTATATTAACCCAAGGTCTGGTGTTAAGATGGAATATATCAGCCTACTCCTTCGGGTACCTCCCACACAAATTGTCGACATTTTCAAAAAATATATTTTTTTGCACAGCAAGAGAAAAGATAATTCGATTTTGCTCCAACTTTGCAAATCCTAATATTTCGATCAGCGCTAGGTCAAGTGCGAAAATAGGCATTTGAATAATTATAACTCTCATAAAATGTGATATCAAAGTCCGATTGCCTTCAAATTGCACACATCCCAATAACTATATTAACCCAAGGTCTTGTGTTAAGATGGACAATATCGGTCCACTCCTTCTGGTACCTCCACCACAAAAGGTCGACATTTTCAAAATATATATTTTTTGCACAGAAAGAGAAAAGATAATCCGATTTTAATACAACTTTGTGAATCCTAATATTTGCAACAGTGCTAAGCCAGGTGCGAATATGGGCAAAATCTGTCAACTCCACCGAGTACCTACTCCACAAAGGGTCAAAATTTTGAATAATTATAACTCTTATAAAATGTGAGGTAAGAGTGCGATTGTCTTCAAATTGCACACATCACAATTTTTTTAACCCAAGATCTGGTGTGAAGATGGAATATATCGGTTCACTCTTACTGGTACCTCCCCCACAAAAGGTCGAAATTTTGAATAATCATGCAGTTCATAAAACGTGAAGTTAACTTCCGATTCCATTCAGACTTGGTACATTTTAATATTTCTAGCAACACAAGATCTGTTCTAAAGATGGTAGAGATCGGACCATTCGTTCTGGTATCTCCCCCACAAAGGGTCAAAGTTTTGAATAGCCAAAACGATTATAAAATCCGAAATAAGCATCCGGTTCTCTTCATATTTAACACATCACATTCTTTCTACTAAAACAACATCTGCTGTAAGGATGGGATATATCGGTCCACTCCTTCTGGTACCTCCCCCACGACGGGTCAAAATATTGAGTATCCATGAAGGCCATAACACGCTAAATTAACATCCTATACTTTCAGACCTGGTGCATCTCAATATTTTCATCAACAAAAGATCTGTTATAAAGATAATAGAAATCGGACAGTTTGGTATATATCTGCCAACCCCTTCTGGCACCTCACCCTCAAAAGATCACAATTTTCAATACTTTTATCTGTCATAACTTGCGAAATAAGTCACTTTCTATGATGTCTAGATGAATTTGGAATTTATTATTAAGCAAATACAATCGCGAATGACCGAACAAGTGATACACTACAACACCATAATATATTGGAAGGCATCTTAGGTCCAAAGCCATTTTGGTAACTTTCCTTTTTGAAAAAATGCAAAACAGTCCTGCAAAACTGTTACCTTTTATTAACCGGACCGAGTTTCACCAAATTGAAAAATTCGGTTGAATATGAAAAAAATCTATCCAATTTGGGTTGATATTACATATTTGGTGAACAATAACAGTAAAATCCGATGTGGACATATATCGAAGGTATATAAAGATCTTAACCGGTCTCGATAAAAATTTGGCAGAGGTATTTTCGCGCTGTACCCGGTATTAAATAGCCTTTTTTCCTTTTTTGGGAGTGCATATTTCAAATGTGAGGGACTTTGACACCAAATCGAATGAAACATATATATGAGAGCTTTAGCTATATCTGAACCGATTTTTCACCAACATTTCGGAAGTGCCAAAATTCAGGGACTTATTTGTTCTTGACAAAATTATAGGGACTTATTTCTAAGCTATATCTGTTTGCTTATACCAAACATCACAGGGACTTCAAATCGGATGGAAGCTATATCTATTTCTGAAAAGATTTTTTTTCTAACTTTGATGTACTTGTTTCTAGACTGGATTTATTCGGAAGTGCCAAAATTCAGCATTTTTGGGTCGATATAGATTGATTGAACCCGAAATAGATTGAAGGTATCTGGGAGCTATATCTAAATTTGAGCCGGTTCTCACCAATTTCAATTGGGTTCGTCCTTGGGGCAAACAAATATTGTTTGAAAATGTTCATCTTAATCGGATAATAAATGCGACCTGTATTTTGTTCATAAACATACATACCACTATGTGGTGAAGGGTATAAAAACTCTGGTTTTTGCTACACGTGTATTTACGAAAATCCACGAATATGACTATGTTTTACCCTTAAATGTTGGTCAAACTATTATAGAAAATCTACAAGTAAAGTTCTGTTAATCCAGAAAAAAAAATAGTTTTGTTTATTGTCTTAGTCATAGTTTTCGAGACTGCAGGGTGAGATGAAAAAACTGCAACCAATTTCAGACTGCTGTCATTTCTAAGCCACTCGTACGACAGCTGTTAAAAATATTCCAGTGGCAGCTCATTATATTGTTTATAAGCGTACAGAAGCATTTTTTCGAGAATTTTCCAGAAAAAAAGTTATTCGTGATGGAATTCAAGCGTGATAGTGTGATTTCTTTATATTTGGCAGGAAAACTACAAGTGGCTATCGTTAGAGCACCCCAGAATTTAAATGTGAATAAATCTTTTGTGTTTCGTACCATCGATCGTTACGTTATAATGGTAGCGTAGCCCGACGTCAAGGAAGTGGACGGAAGAAAACAGCAACATCAGCAGAAATGGTCCGAAAAGTAAAGAAGCGACCTGATCGAAACCCGCATCGCAGTGGCCGAAAACTGGCTCGTGAGCTGAACAACTCCAAATATTTCATTCGGCAAACATTGCAAAATGAGCTCGGGGTAAAGCCATTGAAATTCCAAAAAGTGCAAGAACTTACACCGCAACAGAAAGAAAATAGGCTAAAGAGTTGCTTCGATTGGCTGAAAGTGGTGAACTGCCGAATTTGGTTTTCTCCGATGAGAAAACATGTTTTGTCCAGCAGTTTGTAAAAAACAAAATGATCGTTTTACTTGCCAAAGAGGTCAGCTGAAAATGTGCACCTTCGGTTGGCCACCAGAACTCAAGCGCCGGTCATGGTGACGGTGTGGGCCGCCATAACAGCCGATGGTCGCTCTCCGATCGTATTAATCGACCGTGGCATCAGAAAAAATGCCGACTATTATCGCGAAAATATTCTGGAGGGTGTATTAAAGTCTTGGGCACGCAAACATTTTGGCCGCAGACCTTGGACATTCCAACAGGACTCAGTACCATCGCACTCAGCACGCGCCATCCAAGAATGGTTACAAAATGAGGTTCATCGCTTCATTTCCAGCGCACCCCCCCAAAATCTTCGGATACCAATCCGTTGGACTGTTGTGTCTGGAGTATTTTGGAAGGCAAGGTTGGCACTAACAAATACCAAATGTCGATCACCTCAAGCAAGCGCTTCGACGGAACGGGCCAAAATACCGCAGAGATACATTCGGGCAGCATGTGACGGTTTCATTGACCGTTTGAAGGCCATAATTTGTGTCAAAGGTGACCGATTCTAACAATTCTAAATTTATTCTAAAATTTGATGCTATTTCCGACGTTTTTTGATTTCATTCAATAAAATTAAAAAAAGGTAAAAATTATGGCGTTTGGACGTTTGGTCTAGTTGAGACCTAGTATTACTTTTTAAGGAATTTTAAAACATTCATACCCCTGAAAATCTTATGGTAATCTCCACAAACCTTTACAATTGTCAGACTTATTTGAAACTTTTTTTTTTTTCCAAAAAATTGAAATCAAATCTCTGCCAACAACTTTGTTTCGCAATACCTTCATTAGTGTCGCCATGTTGTGCAAGCCCTTTAAATAAATATTCATTTAAAAATCAATTTAATTCATTGTCATTTCATCAACCAATCAATCAGTTGAAACAATCTTTGAGAGTTTGTTTTTTTCTCCTATTGTTGCTGTTGTTATTTCGTTATTAATACCCCATTGAACTTACAACGAAACGAATGCCAGGCTGGTTGGCTGGCAGGCAGGCCGCCACAAATGGCCCACCGCAAAAACTGCTCAACATTCAATTCAGCGCCTGTGAGACATTTTTATCTTTTGATTCCATTTGTGATTTAATTTTCATGACAGTTTCCAAGTTTTGGGAAAATGCCACACATGAAGCTGACATCGAATGATCTTTGACACAATTGCTGTTGTTATTGTTTGAAAGAGGGGGCATATGGTTCTCTTGGCCTCTCTTTGCAGTTTTCTTTTGGCAGCTTTGCGGTAGTAGTAGTTTCGAGTGACAATCCTTTTTGAAATACATTTGACAATTTTTCAGCACTCGTTCGTGTTCGTTTTCCTTGACGTTGTGCCATCGATAAAAATCTTGAATTTTGTTTGAAAGCCATAGTTTCGGTTTCGTTGTTCCGGAGATATTTAATTACAGCTCTTGATACTTTCACCATTTTTTATAAAGTATAGATTTTTTAAGTAGTTTTTTTTTTTTAGGAATTTTGTAATATTCGATGAAAGGTTCTATGCCCTTTGCAACAAAAGAGGAGAAATGGGAAAATATTAGAATGCTATCAATGTGATCTAATTACAAGGTATATTCTGTAGTGTGAAGTGTATTCTCCGCCAAGGTGTGTCCTTAATAAAATACTTTTACTTAAATGAAAAGAATCGCTTGTTTCGCATGTTGTGAGAGATATAATTATTCGAAATTCAGACCCTTTGTGGGGAAGGTATTATAAGGAGAAATCCGATATATTCCATCTTCACAAAAGATCTTGTGTTAGTGGATGAATATTTGACCCGCTCTGAGGGAGTAACCAGTCTTTTTTACTCCATCTTCACACCAGATTTTGGGGTAGTAGAAATATTGGGATGTGTGAAATTAAAAAAAAATTGGATGCTAAGGTCGCATCTTATGATCGTTTTGGTTTTTCAAAATGTTGTCCCTTTGTTGGGAGGTACTAGAAGGAGTGGGCCAATATCTACCATCTTCACACCAGATCTTGTGTTAACATGAATATTGGCATGTGTGAAATTTGAAGAAAATCGGAATCTTATTTCAAATTTTATAAGAATTATAATTATTCGAAATTTTGACCCTTTGTAGAAGAGGTACTTTATGGAGCCGATGTTGTTATTTTTCACACCCAAAATAGCACTGATAAAAATATTTGGATCGAAAGAACCTACTATTCGATGTATCAAGCTTGGATCAAATTGGATTCTCCCTTTGAGAGTTAACGAGCGCACCAGTCAGCCAGAAAGACGGGGAGACGGACATCGATAGATCGATTCCAAATGTCCTGAATCGGTTTTGCTATAAAGAGAACTATGGTCTAAAATCATTATTTCGATAAGGCATGTTTGGGCCGTATCATATGATATACAGGGTGAGATTAAAAAACTGCAACAAAGTCAAAGCCGATAATTTTTACATTTTTTTTTAATTTTATTAAATTAAAGCAAAAAATGTCGGAAATAGCATCAAAATTTAGAATAAGTTTAGATTTGTTCGAACTGGTCATCTTTGGCACGAATTACGGCCAATGAAACCGTCACACGCTGCCCGATTATTGCTCTGCGGTATTTTGGCCCATTCCCGGCGAAGCGCTTGCTTGAGGTAATCGACACTTTGTTATTTTTTTTAGTGCCAACCTTGCTTTCCAAAATACTCCAGACACAATATTTCAACGGATTGGTATCCGGATATTTTGATTGCCATTGTGCCCCGGAAATGCGAGAAGCGAGGAACCTCATTTTGTAACAATTTGCGATAACATTCGGCATTTATTCTGATACCATGGTCGATTAATACGAGCGGAGAGCGACCATCGGCGGTTATAGCGGCCCATACCATCACTATTTCCGGCGCTTGAGTTCTGGTGACCAACCGAAGGTGCACATTTTCAGTCGACCTCTTTGGTAAATGTGTTTACAAACTGCTGGACAACGAATGTTTTCTCATCGGAGGAACCCAAATTCGGCAGTCGACCAAGCGAAGCAACTCTTTAGCTCTCTTGAGTCTATCTTCTTTCTGTTGCAGTGTAAGTTCTTGCACTTTTTGGAATTTCAATGGCTTTACCCCGAGCTCGTTTTTCAATATTTGCCGAATGGAATATTGCGATATGTTCAGCTCTCGAGCCATTTTTCGGCCACTGCGACGCGGGTTTCGATCGTCGTCGTTTCTTTACTTTTCGAACCATTTCTGCTGATGTTGCTGTTTTCTTCTGTCCACTTCCTTGACGTCAGGCTACGCTACTACGCTACCAGTATCACGATAACGAGCGATGGTACGAGACACAAAAGATTTATTTACATTTAAATGCTGGAGTGCTCTAACGATAGCCACTTGTGGATTTCCAGTCAAATATAAAGAAATTACACTGTCACGCTTGAATTCCATCACAAATAACTTTTTTCTGGAAAAATCTCACCAGAATGCTTTTTCACACTTGTAAACAGTATAATTTTAACAGCTGTCGGACGAGTGGCTTAGAAATGACAGCAGTCTGAAGTTTGTTGCGTTTTTTCATCTCACCCTGTATGTGGCTGAGGGTATTAAAATATACGATCGTTGTAATTTTGGATGGGCCTTATGAATCTAGGAATAATTTTTTCTCCGAAAGTCGTTGAAAATGGACAGAACTAAGAGTCACTGAAAATGATTTAAAAAATAAAATAAAAATGTACTTCTGCTACTTCTTCAAAATTGAGGATCGATAAAGTAATGTAAGGATCTTAGGTTCTTAATAAAACTCTTTTTCCAAATAATCTTTCGTGGCGAGAAAATCTACAAAATACCAACAAATGCATCCGGCTTTCACTTAATCAACGTGATTTGCCTGACATCAGAGCAACTGTCATTTATTAAATTTCTGTCATCTTCGCTTCGTTTTCCCTCCATGCGGACGGTCACACATATCATCTGTTGGCATTATAATTTTTCACATATTTTTCATCCACCCAATCCACGCCACCACCTCCACATAAAGAGCCAAGAACCAGCCGGCATTGCTAAATTGACATATCTTTCTTAATTTAAAATTCGTGAGCATCGGTAAACGTTATTTGCTGGAGGAGGAAGCGAAGGAGTAGGCTTTCTTTCTTGCTGGTGGTATGGGATTTTTGTTGCTGTTGATTTTATTTTAATGCGGCACCGCTGGAAGGAGGAACAGTTCTGCAATCTACGAAAAATAAAAACAAAAAAACGAAGACAACGTGTGCGAATAAACCGTTCTTTGATTCTCCTCTCCAGCTGGATCTCGAGTCGCTGTGTGTGTCTCCTCTCGGTGTCTGTCCGTTTTTGTTTTGTGGCAATTGTGTCTCTGCCACATCTTTAGCCGCGTGACTCTGTTGCATTCCGGTTCTTCTTATCCATGTGTTGCCACATTAAATCCTAACGAAAATAAATTATGGCATACGCAGTGAAAAAATACAAATGATTAAATGTGTTGTTTTCAGCCACAGAGTATTTTAAACGACATGACAACTCGTTGATATGAATTCGCATAACTCGCCAAGGAATTTGGGGGGAACAGTGATTTTGAGGAAAAGTTTCACATTTTACGGTCTAGATAAAGTAAAAAAAAAAATAAATAAATAAACAAACAACAGATTTACAGTTGGTCTTTTTTAACAATTCATGAAAAAATTTGGGTCTATTAGTACAAAAGCATTGGTCTTTTAACAAGTGTTCCTAAAAATTCATGAATTTATATTTTAGAACTTCTCCACAATTATTCAAAAATCCACATTTTTATTTTAGAAAAATTCGAACGAATGACTACTATTTATCCGTTGGTCCTTTCAGAGAAAGTTTGAAAATATTCACGATTAGGAATGTGTTAGTCCTTTTGAACGAATTTTCAATAAATTCTGAAAAAATTCTATTCTTATGATTTTTTTCCTTTTTTTTAGAAATGTTAGTTCTCTAAGTCTCTAGAGAAAAAAATTAAATTTCGAAGGCTATGAAACTCTTGGTTTTCCATAAAATCTATAAAAATCCACAATTAAAATTCTGATAGTCATTAAAAATGTGATTTCAAAAATCTAAAAATTTCGTCCTAAAAATATATATGGTTTCTTGTTTTCACAAATCCTAAAAAAAGGCCTGGTTGGCTTGTAAAAAAATTATAAAAATTTACTTTGTCGATAGTTTCTCATCGGATGACTTCAAAATCGCAGCAAAAAATATTCTAAAAATTGTGGATGGATGTTCTAAAAGCATAGCCTGAAGAAATCTCATTGAAAGTTCGTGAAAACCATATTCTGAGTGAATCTTGTTTGAATAGCCTCAAAAATTGATAGATCCACTGATCCTGTTTGTCCTTGAAAAAATATTTTTTATAAATCCACGCATGGTGGCCTTCTTGTCTTTGAATTAATATTATTTAAAAAAAACACGGTTATTAGTCCAACGGTCCTTGAAAAAATAGTCCTTAAAAATACAAGTTTGGTGGTTTTTGGTCCTTTAGTCTTTAAAAATACAAGATTGGAACTTTTTTTGGTCCTTAAAAAAAACGCGTTCAGTCCTTGAAAAATTCCACATTAAGTGGTCTTTTGATCCCTCAAAAATCCACGCTTAGCCCTTGAAAAAATCACGATTGGTGGTCTTTCGGTCCTAGAAAAAATCCACGTTTAGTCCTTGAAAAATTCACGATTGGTGGTATTTCGGTCCTAGAAAAAATCCACGTTTAGTCCTTGAAAAAATTTAGTGTTTTTTTGGTCTTTGAAAAAATCCACGTTTGGTGGTCTCTTGGTCCTGATGGTCTTTGAAGAATATTCTTTAAAAAATTCACGTTTGGTGGTCTTTTGGTTTTTTAAGAATCCACGTTTGATGGTCTCTTTGTCCTGATGGTGCTTGAAAAATATTCTTTAAAAATCCACGTTTGTTGATCCTTAAAAAAAATATTCTTTAAAAAATTCACGCCTGGTGGTCTGTTAGTCCTTAAAAAAATATTCTTTAAAAAAATCACGCCTGGTGGTCTGTTGATCCTTGAAAAATATTCTTTAAAATATCCATGTTTAGTGGTCCGTTAGTCCTTGAAAAAATATTCTGCAAAAAAATCCACGTTTATTGGTCTGTTGGTCCTTAAAAAAATATTTTTTAAAAGATCCACGTCTGTTGGTCCTTGAAAAAATATTCCTTTAAAAAATACACGTCTGTTGGTCCTTGAAAAAATATTTATTTAAAAAATCCACGTCTGTTGGTCCTTGAAAAATATTCCTTTAAAAATACACGTCTGTTGGTCCTTGAAAAATATTTATTTAAAAAATCCACGTCTGTTGGTCCTTGAAAAAATATTCTTTTAAAAACTTCACGTCTGTTGAAAACTTATTCTTTTAAAAAATCCACGTCTGTTGAAAACTTATTCTTTTAAAAAATCCACGTCTGTTGATCCTTGAAAAAATATTCTTTTAAAAAATCCACGTCTGTTGATCCTTGAAAAAATATTCTTTTAAAAAATCCACGTCTGTTGATCCTTGAAAAAATATCTTTTAAAATCCACGTCTGTTGATCCTTGAAAAAATATTCTTTTAAAAATCCACGTCTGTTGATCCTTGAAAAAATATTCTTTTAAAAAATCCACGTCTGTTGATCCTTGAAAAATATTCTTTTAAAAAATCCACGTCTGTTGATCCTTGAAAAAATATTCTTTTAAAAAATCCACGTCTGTTGATCCTTGAAAAAATATTCTTTTAAAAAATCCACGTCTGTTGATCCTTGAAAAAATATTCTTTTAAAAAATCCACGTCTGTTGATCCTTGAAAAAATATTCTTTTAAAAAATCCACGTCTGTTGATCCTTGAAAAAATATTCTTTTAAAAAATCCACGTCTTTGATCCTTGAAAAAATATTCTTTTAAAAATCCACGTCTTCTTTTAAAAAATCCATCCTTGAAAAAATATTCTTTTAAAAAATCCACGTCTGTTGATCCTTGAAAAAATATTCTTTTAAAAAATCCACGTCTGTTGATCCTTGAAAAAATATTCTTTTAAAAAATCCACGTCTGTTGAAAACTTATTCTTTTAAAAAATCCACGTCTGTTGATCCTTGAAAAAATATTCTTTTAAAAAATCCACGCCTGTTGGTCCTTGGAAAAACATTCTTTAAAAAAATCCACGTCTGTTGGTCCTTGAAAAAATATTCTTTAAAAAATTCCACGCCTGTTGGGCTTTGAAAAAATATTCTTTTAAAAAAATTCACATCTGTTGGTCCTTGAAAAATATTCTTTAAAAATCCACGTTTGTTGATCCTTAAAAAAATATTCTTTAAAAAATCCACATTTGGTGGTCCTTGAAAAATGCTCTTTTAAAAACTTGCTTCAATTTCCATGGCAGTCCTTTAAAAATATATTTTTTTTGAAAAGTAAACATTTTTTTAAATGTTAAATATTTTTCCTGCTTTTCTAACCACTGTGAACCTGCACTCGCTCTTGTGGTTCCATATGTGGCATTTGCTCCGCTGTAATATTTTTCACCAATCATTTCCATTGGCCCGTTGTGTGTGCTTGTTGTTTGGGGGCCAGCGCCTAGTTTTCGTGGGGTTCGTCGGTGTGTTGGTGTTGTATGATTTACTTGCCATATGGACAAAGTGACATGTTAATTAGTAATAAATATTTTATAATTCTTTAATGTCTGTATCTCTGAGATACGATTGCGCAAAATGATGGAGGATAGTATGAGGCCGATGCCGATGATGATGATAGCGGTTGACAATGATAAAACTGACGAAGAAGATGTGAGAAGATTAGAAAGGGAATCAAATGATAAGATGGAATATAATCTATTGAAGGCGTGGGATAGGGACTAGTTGATATCTGGCCAAAAAAAGAGTTCAAAAATTTGCTGTTTGGTTGGAAAAATTACATATTCGAATCCTCACCCCTTCATTTAGGCATAATTTACCTGAAATACAAATGAAACTCAATCCAAAATTAGCCATATCCCACACTCCAAGTCCTCGATATTATTAACTTCCCTTGATTTAAAATTTCCATCAAAGGGCGAAACCTAATCACAAGTTTGTGTCTTAAGTCTTTTGTTTTAATGCGTTTAGCGGCGCAGTTGAGAAATTCGACTCTCATTATTTTATTGTTTTTTTTTCTCTCTGCTTGCAATGACCATGAAATCCTTTTGTTTTGCCATAACTATTTTCAATTTTTTTTCGAAAAAAAATGAACCACAGACGACAATCATCCAGTCACAACAGCAACAACAACAAGTACAGCCCCAAAACTGATGGCAATGGCCACAACAATGTCATCGGGCAAGAGGCACAGCTACAGCGACAAAACAAACCAACCAACCAACCATCCCGCCAGCCAAAATGCAAAGACATGCATCATTTTGCGTCATTGAAAGTATTTTATATGAGAGTATTGTCGAGTATTGTTGAGTATTGTTTGCATATAACTTCAATTTCGACAATGTCAGCGCAATAAATTAATCAAAAGATTCACAGCGGCTGTTGCTGTCGTAGCTACTGCTGCTGCTACTGTCGTCAAAATGTTTGCAAAATGTTGTGGACGGGAGCAGAGAGAACAGTGGGAGATTTTTATATTTTTTCAAGGACCAACAGACGTGGACATTTTAAAGAATATTTTTTCAAAGGACCAAAGAAACGTGGATTTTTTAAAGAATATTTTTTCAAAGGACCAATAAACGTGGATTTTTTAAAGAATATTTTTTCAAGGACCAAATAAACGTGGATTTTTTAAAGAATATTTTTTCAAGGACCAAATAAACGTGGATTTTTTAAAGAATATTTTTTCAAGGACCAACAAATGTTGATTTTTTAAAAGAATATTTTTTCAAGGACTAATAGACGTGGATTTTTTTTAAAGAATATTTTTTCAGAGGTCCAACAGACGTGGATTCTTTTAAAAATATTTTTTTAAAGGACCAAAGAAACGTGGATTTTTTAAAGAATATTTTTTTAAGTACCAAGAAACCAATAAACGTGGGTTTTTTTAAAGAATATTTTTTCAAGGACCAAAGAAACGTGGGTTTTTTAAAGAATATTTTTTCAAGGACCAAAGAAACGTGGGTTTTTTAAAGAATATTTTTTCAAGGACCAAAGAAACGTGGGTTTTTTAAAGAATATTTTTTCAAGGACCAAAGAAACGTGGGTTTTTTAAAGAATATTTTTTCAAGGACCAAAGAAACGTGGGTTTTTTAAAGAATATTTTTTAAAGGACCAAGAGACCAATAAACGTGGATTTTTTAAAGAATATTTTTTCAAAGGACCAATAAACGTGGATTTTTTAAAGAATATTTTTTCAAAGGACCAATAAACGTGGATTTTTTAAAGAATATTTTTTTAAGGACCAATAACCCACCAAACCTAGATTTTTTAAAGAATATTTTTTCAAGGACCAATAACCCACCAAACCTAGATTTTTTAAAGAATATCTTTTCAAGAACCAATTAACGCGGATTTTTTAAAGAATATTTTTTCAAGGACCAATAACCCACCAAACCTAGATTTTTTAAAGAATATTTTTTCAAGGACCAATAACCCACCAAACCTAGATTTTTTAAAGAATATTTTTTCAAGGACCAATAACCCACCAAACCTAGATTTTTTAAAGAATATTTTTGCGAGGACCAATAACCCACCAAACGTGAATTTTTTAACGAATATTTTTTCAAGGACCAAAGAAACGTGGATTTTTTAAAAAAAAATTTTTCAAGTACCAAAGAAAAGTGGATTTTTTAAAAAATGTTTTTTCAAGGACCAAAAGACGTGGATTTTTTAAAAGAATATTTTTTCAAGGACCAACAGACGTGGATTTTTTAAAAGAATATTTTTTCAAGGACCAACTGACCTGGATTTTTTAGAAGAATATTTTTTCAAGAACCAATTAACTTGGATTTTTTAAAGAATATTTTTTCAAGAACCAATTAACTTGGATTTTTTAAAGAATATTTTTTCAAGGACCAATAACCCACCAAACCTAGATTTTTTAAAGAATATTTTTCAAGAACCAATTAACGTGGATTTTTAAAGAATATTTTTTCAAGGACCAATAACCCACCAAACCTAGATTTTTTAAAGAATATTTTTTCAAGGACCAATAACCCACCAAACCTAGATTTTTTAAAGAATATTTTTGCGAGGACCAATAACCCACCAAACGTGAATTTTTTAAAGAATATTTTTTCAAGGACCAAAGAAACGTGGATTTTTTAATGAACATTTTTTTCAAGGACCAAAGAAACGGGGATTTTTTAAAAAGAATATTTTTTCAAGGACCAATAACCCACCAAACGTGAATTTTTTAAAGAATATTTTTTCAAGGACCAAAGAAACGGGGATATTTTAAAAAGAATATTTTTTCAAGGACCAATAACCCACCAAAGATTTTTTATAGAATATTTCTCAAGGACCAGCCGATCTCCAAACGTGGATTTTTTAAAGAATTTTTCTCAAGGACCAACCGATCTCCAAACTGGATTTTTAGAGAATTTTTCTCAAGGACCAGCCGATCTCCAAACTGGATTTTAAAGAATTTTTCTCAAGGACCAGCCGATCTCCAAACCTGGAATTTTTAAAGAATTTTTCTCAAGGACCAGCCGATCTCCAAACGTGGATTTTTTAAAGAATTTTTCTCAAGGACCAGCCTATCTCCAAACGTGTTTTTTTTAAAGAATTTTTCTCAAGGACCAGCCGATCTCCAAACATGGATTTTTTAAAGAATTTTTCTCAAGGACCAGCCGATCTCCAAACGTGGATTTTTTAAAGAATTTTTCTCAAGGACCAACCGATCTCCAAACGTGGATTTTTTAAAGAATTTTTCTCAAGGACCAGCCGATCTCCAAACGTGGATTTTTTAAAGAATTTTTCTCAAGGACCAGCCGATCTCAAAACGTGGATTTGTTAAAGAATTTTTCTCAAGGACCAGCCGATCTCCAAACGTGGATTTTTTAAAGAATTTTTCTCAAGGACCAGCCGATCTCAAAACGTGGATTTGTTAAAGAATTTTTTTCAAGCACCAGCCGATCTCCAAACGTGGATTTTTTAATAAATATTTTTCAAGAACCAGCCGATCTCCAACGTGGATTTTTTAATAATATTTTTCAAGAACCAGCCGATCGCCAAACGTGGAGTTTTACAAGAATATTTCTCAAGGACCAGCCGATCACCAAACGTCGATTTTTTAGAGAATATTTTTCATGACCCGAGCTTAATTGAAAAATCCAATCTCCCCCACTGTGTTGTTGTTCACATAACATCAACTGCGAATATTTCGGAATTTAAACAAAAGCGAAACAAAATAAAAGTGAATAACACAAAAGACATTTTCAACATTTGCATACTATTTTTAAAGCATTTTGTGCAAGAAAGGCGGCGGCACTGGCACTTATCACATTATGTGATTTTTGTTGGTGTTGTTGTAGCTGTTGGTTTTGCAACAAACACTGACTTCAGTCGGACAATCGCATTCAGTCTCTCACAGGATGTTTTTGCTGATGCCGCGTATTTTGTTTGTGTGCCACTATTTAAAGCTTCCAAATGTCCATCTTCTGTGACAAGCGGCATCGCTCAAATAAAAGCCGAAAAACATTCTTAAATCCTTTCTGTTTGTTTTTCGCAGACTACAGAGCGCAGGAAGAACGCTTAACATTGACGATGATTTAAAAGAAACCAAAAATACTTCCCACAATTTGAGCTGGGGAACTTTTGCTTTTATTTCGGAGAGCAGAGGATTTTGAGGAAGTTTTGCTGTAACCAATAGCAATTGGAACTTCGTTGAGGTACAACATAATGATCGGGAAATATTGTTTACTTGCGAAGCTCACAAGGCAAGGTTTGAACCAACCAGCAGACAGACCGACTTGAAAAAATTGCACTACAATTGACAAGTCAGTATGTCTGTCTCTCTGTCCGCCTGTCGCTTTGCCCAGCGAGTCAAGTAAACTGAACAGCAGCGATTTGCATCTCCGAACATTGAAGATAATTTATATTTTCCTACCTGTTGCCACTGAACTCCAACAGCCCCGAAAAAAATAAATATCAAACAAGAAATCGAACAAAGGAAACAATTGCTACTGATTTTTTGGTTTACCTCTGCTGTGATTTGCAAAAAGGAAAAGGTATTTTTTTCATTTTTGGGGGTACTTTTTAGTTCAGCTTGTTAGCCGACAGTTGGCTTTATGACACAATGGCTGCAGCATTTCAAAGTGGCATTGGCAGCAGAAGATCACTATCGACTCAATCATAAGTCAAGTTATTTTTTGAAAAAGCCAGAACAGTCAACGAGACAACGTTAATCGGAAATTTTTGGATCAAGAGAAATTTGAGATCAGACGAGATCTTCAAACGAAAGCTATGACGGTCTTTAAAAAAAAATTTAAAAAATCTACGTTTGAAGGTCATCTGGTCCTTCAATAAATATTCTTTCAAAATTTCACGTTTATTGACCTGATGGTCATTGAAAAAATATTCTTTAAAAAATCCAGATTTATTGGTCCGATGGTCCTTGAAGAAATATTCTTTAAAAAATCCACGTGTATTGGTCTGTTGGTCCTTAAAAAAATATTTAAAAAAAATCCATGTTTATTGGTCCGTTGTTCCGGGTTTATTGGTCGGCAGGTCTGCTGGTCCTTGAAAAAATATTCTTTAAAAAATCCACGTTTGATGGTCTGCTGGTCCTTGAAAAAATATTCTTCAAGAAATCCATATTTGAAGGTCTGCAGGTCCTTGAGAAAATATTCTTTAAAAATTCATATTTGGAGGACTTCTGGACCTTTAAAAAATATTCTTTAAATAAATCAAAGTTTGAAGGTCTGCTGCTCCTTGAAAAAATATTCTTTATAAAATCCAAATTTGAAGGTCTGCTGGTCCTTGAAAAAATATTCTTTAAAAAATCCAGGTTTATAGGTCTGCTGGTCCTTGAAAAATATTCTTTTAAAAAATCTACGTTTATTGATGTGAAGGCCTTGAAAAATATTCCTTAAAAATACAGGTTTGAAGGTCTGCTGGTCCTTGCAAAAATATTCTTTAAAAATCCAGGTTTGAAGGTCTGCTGGTCCTTGAAAAAATATTCTTTAAAAAATCCACATTTGAAGGTCTGCTGGTCCTTGAAAAAATATTCTTTAAAAAATCCACATTTGAAGGTCTGCTGGTCCTTGAAAAAATATTCTTTAAAAAATCCACGTTTGAAGGTCTGCTGGTCCTTGCAAAAATATTCTTTAAAAAATCCACGTTTGAAGGGCTGCTGGTTCTTGAAAAAATATTCTTTAAAAAATCCACGTTTGAAGGGCTGCTGGTCCTTGAAAAAATATTCTTTAAAAAATCCACGTTTGAAGAGCTGCTGGTCCTTGAAAAAATATTCTTTAAAAAATCCACGTTTGAAGGGCTGCTGGTCCTTGAAAAAATATTCTTTAAAAAATCCACGTTTGAAGGGCTGCTGGTCCTTGAAAAAATATTCTTTAAAAAATCCACGTTGAAGGGCTGCTGGTCCTTGAAAAATATTCTTTAAAAAATCCACGTTTGAAGGGCTGCTGGTCCTGAAAAAATATCTTTAAAAAATCCACGTTTAAAGGTCTGCTGGTCCGTGAAAAAATATTCTTTAAAAAATCCACGTTTGAAGGTCTGCTGGTCCTTGAAAAAATATTATTTAAAAAATCCACATTTAGTGGTCTGCTGGTCCTTGAAAAAATATTCTTTAATAAATCCACGTTTGAAGGTCTGCTGATCCTTGAAAATATATTCTTTAAAAAATCCACGTTTGAAGGGCTGCTGGTTCTTGAAAAAATATTCTTAAAAAAATCCACGTCTATTGATCTGATGGTCTTCTGGTCCTTGAAAAAATATTCTTAAAAAAATCCACGTTTATTGGTTTGATGGTTCTTGAAAAATATTCTTTAAAAATCCACGTATGAAGGTCTGCTAGTCCTTGAAAAATAATTCTTTTAACAAATCCACGTTTGACGGTCCGCTGATCCCTGAAAAAATATTCTTTAAAAAATCTACGTTTGAAGTTCTGCTGGTCCTTGAAAACATATTCTTTAAAAAATTCACGTTTATTGATCTGAAGGTCCTTGAAAATATTGTTTAAAAATCCACATTTATAGCCTGTTCTCATTTTTTTGAATGCCAAACAAATTATGTTTCTGTTTTTTTTTTCTCTCCGGAAATTACGATTAATTACTTTTGTTGTTGTTGTTTTATGGTCCCATATTTTCCACCAACAAGAAGAATTTAAAAAAATATTGCCAATTCGTTTGCATATAATAAACGATTTGCCATGGTATGACAGCATTTAGACACACCCCCAATTTTTGCCGCACATATGTATGAGTGTATGTGTTGTGTATCGCCCTAACGAAGTTATGTTCCTCGACTTCTTGGTCTTTCGAATCTCGGCTATATGTAAAGCACTCTTCAAACGAAATGAACTCCAAAAAGGAACATTTCCCAAAAACCACATTGGCCCAATGCATAGATCACATTGTCGATTGTTCCCCAACTCTTTGCCAGTGCGGAACATTTTGTAGACACTAAATGCTCATTTGACTAGAATGGCAAATAAAGAAAAAATCCAAAAACCGAAAAAAGCAAGTCATCAACAAATGTCTCAACTTGAAAATCGTGATCATAGAAACAAAATCGGAGATTTTTTTCCGTTTGCCATACAATCGCAGGATTAGGGGCTAAGCTGGCTCTGTGGCCACAGTACAGGCCTAAGTTCTGCTGCTGCTGCTGCAGCCACTGCATCCCAAAAGCTCTGGGGCCATAGAAACCGTAAAAAAGAAAACAGAAAAAAAAAACGAAAAATCTGTTAAATCTGTTCAAAAGAGTCAAATAAGCAATGGAACACACACACGAACACAAATCCGAATGGAAGAATAACAATGACGACGTCGACGGTGTAGTCGTCAACGACAATGACGACCAACAGACAACAAACAAACGAACAAACATCCAAACGAAAATCTAACAAAACAAACATTAAACAGTAGCAAAAACAAGACAAAAGACAAACTTATCGTTTGAATTATCGACATTCATTTGCATTTTTATGCCAAAGATAAATTTCATATTGAGCGAGAAACCACCACGACTAACAACAACAACAACACCAACCACAAAGGAACAAACCCAACAACAACAAAATTCCAAAAAAAATAGAGAAAAAAACAAATGTTTCAAACATAAACAAACAGTAATATTTATGTATATATCCTTGGAACCAAGGAAAAGGGACGGGAGTCAGCACAGCAGTTTTTTTGGAGAACAATTTTCAAGGGCCAATAGACCACCAAACGTGGATTTTTCCGACAGACCAGTAAACAGGTATTCTTTAAAGTATATTTTTCCGAACAAGGACCAGGATTTTTTAAAGAATATTTTTTCAAGGACCAACAAACCCACCAGGAATATATAAAAAATAAACGTAGATTTTTTAAAGAATATATCCGACAGACCAATAAATGTGGATTTTTTAAAGAATATTTTTTCAAGGACCAATAAACGTGGATTTTTTAAAGAATATTTTTTCAAAACAATAAACGTGGATTTTTTAAAGAATATTTTTTCAAGGACCAATAAACGTGGATTTTTAAAGAATATTTTTTCAAGGACCAATAAACGTGGATTTTTTAAAGAATATTTTTTCAAGGACCAATAAACGTGGATTTTTTAAAGAATATTTTTTTAAGGACCAAAAGACCACCAAACGTGGATCTTTTATAGATTAATTTTTTCAACGACCAAAAGATTCCTTTTTTCATGGACCAAAAGATTCCTTCATTCCTTTAAAGATTCCTTTTTTCATGGACCAAAAGATTCCTTCATTCCTTTAAAGATTCCTTTTTTCATGGACCAAAAGATTCCTTCCTTCCTTTAAAGATTCCTTTTTTTAATGACCAAAAGACCACAAAACGTGGATTTTTTAAAGATTCCTTTTTTTAATGACCAAAAGACCACAAAACGTGGATTTTTTAAAGATTCCTTTTACAAGGGCCAAAAGACCACCAAATGTGGATTTTTTAAAAATTTTTTTTCAAAGACCAAAAGACCACCAAACGTGGATTTTTTTAAAGAATAGTTTTTCAAGGACCAAAAGGCCAACAAACGTGGATTTGTTAAAGAATATTTTTCCAAGGACCCACAGACCAATAACGTGGGTTTTTTAAAGAATAGTTTTTCAAGGACCAAAAGGCCAACAAACGTGGATTTGTTAAAGAATATTTTTCCAAGGACCCACAGACCAGTAAACGTGGGTTTTTTAAAGAATAGTTTTTCAAGGACCAAAAGGCCAACATACGTGGATTTGTTAAAGAATATTTTTCCTAGGACCCACAGACCAATAAAAGTGGGTTTTTTAAATAATATTTTTGAAGGACCATATAAACGTCGGTTTTTTAAAGAATATTTTTCAAAGATGAAAAGACCACCAAACGTGGATTTCCTTAAGATTTTTTTTTTAAAGGGCCAATAGACCACTAAATGGACCAACCACCAAAATGGACCAACAGTCCAACAAACGTGGATTTTTTAGGAGTATTTTTTTAAAGGGCTAATAGACCACCAAACGTGGATTTTTTAAAGAACATTTTTTCATGAACAAACAGTCTAACAAACGTGGATTTTTTAGGAGTATTTTTTCAAGGACCAAAAGGTCAACAAACGTGGATTTGTTTAAGAATTATTTTCAAGGACCAAAAGGTCAACAAACATGGATTTGTTTAAGAATTTATTTTCAAGGACCAAAGGTCAACAAACGTGGATTTGTTTAAGAATTTATTTTCAACAACGTGTATTTGTTAAGGAATATTTTTTCCAAGGATTTGTTAAAGAATATTTTTTCAAGAACTAAAGGACCAACAAACGTGGATTTTAAAGATTTTTATGTCAAGAGGCAATAAAAGTGTATATTTAAGATTTTGTTTCAAGAGACAATAAAGGTGATTTTTTTAGATTTTTTTAAGAGGCAATAAACGTTGATTTTTTAAAGAATATTTTGCAAAGGGTCAACAGATCAATAAACGTATATTTTAAAGAATATTGTGCAAAAGACCATCAGACCAATAAATGTGGATTCTTTAAAGAATATTTTTTTTAACTGACCACCAAATGTGAATTTTTAAAGAAAATTTTGTCCCATTAAGCGTGGATTTTTTTAAAGACCAGAACGAATATTTTTTTAATATACGTGGATTTTTTAAAAAATATTTTTTTAACAGACCAAAAGTGTAGTTTTTAAAGAAAATTTTGTCCCAACAAAAAGCGTGAATTTTATAGAATATTTTCTATCCGACCCCAAACTTCGATTTTTGTACCCTACAACACTATGTGTTGGGGTAATTATAAGTTTGATTGGGCCAAAAATTATGTAACACCTCGAAATATTGATCTTCCTATCTCGCCAAGCTGAGTCGATCTAGCTATGTATGTCCGTATGTCCGTCCGTCTGTCCGTCTGTCCATGTTAATTTGTAATCACTCTACAGGTCGCAATTATGGTCCGATCTTCACGAAATTCAGAATGAAGGTGGGGATAGAGTCAGAATTGAATTGAAGATGATCGCATAATATTTAGGGGTTAAAATGGACCAACAACTGAAAAAATTCTTGATTTTGCAGTTGCTCTACAGGTCACAATTATAGATCAATCGACGCGGAAGTTAGCATGGGGCTAGTGCTTAGGGCTGGGCGAAGCCTTCCAATTTTGATGGTCATTGGGTATATTTAGTGAGTGAAAATGGGTACAACATTTGAGTTAAATAAAATCAAATTTTCCATTAAACCTCGAATATTTTTAATCCCGGCGAAATCACAAATAGACGAACAGATCAACTCTGACGGTTACGTAGATGCCGATAGTGAATATATCGGATGTATATAGCGAAATATATACAATGTGTATACACAAAGAAAGGGGATGTTAGCTAGAATGCTTATATCTCAAGAATGGCTGCAGCGATTTTGACAAATTTTGTCAATTCAGAATGCCCTCGTGGCATAAAGAATGAGATCTAAAAAATCGCATAAAAAGATGTCAATAATGTTGTTAATATAGATTTTTTTTGTATTTTGTGATATATATTTATTTTTTTATATTTTTTATCGCATGCGATTTTTTCAATTCGACTTAAAATATTGAAGTATATATTTTGTAATATTTTTTCACATTACAACACCGGTTGGGGCTGTTATATACAGATTGCAATTATTATCCGATCCTCACGAAAATTTTCACAAGGGTATGGGTCTGAAGGGATAGGCCTATTGGTTTTAAAGATGTCCGCAATATATTTAGGGGTTGAAATGGACTAACAACTAACAATTTTCCTGATTTTTCAGCCGTTATAAAGGTCACAAATAGAAACCAAAGGACACGAAATCTCGCATGAAATTAGAGTTTAGGACAGCGAATAGAATATGCCACTACTTTTGTGTGAAAAATACCAGCACTACTTACAAGCGATATCCGAAATACACAAAAGCCGAACTTTTGGATTTTTTATGCTGATTTCGTTGACGAATATAGCCAAATATCGTAGACAAGCAAATCATATAGATGAGTCTTAATTTAGAGATACAGAGGGGACTCTTGCTTATGGAGATGATCGCAAAATATTTAGGGGTTCAAATGAACCAAATGCAGAAAAAAAATTCTTGATCACACCATTGAAGCCAATCGACTCGCTTGAGTAGAGAGTTTAGGACAGGGAAGGATACAAGCATTTTGGATGGAAAATGGACACAACAACTAACTGTATGGCGGACTGCTTAAATATTGGGCAAATGTCCCTGGTCAGGTCAGTTCAAAAGCGAAATCTTCAAAAATCGATCTGCATATAAGGGGGCTTCTAACATATGGTGGTGTTGTAGGGTATCACATGGTCGGCCCCGCACGACTATAACCTTTGCTTACTTGTTTTTCAGTTACCTTTACATCAATAAATGTGGATTTAAATGTGGATCAGTGTGGATTTTATAAAGAATATTTTTTAAAGACTATCAGGACACCAAACGTGGATTTTATAAAGAAAAATTTTCAAGGAAGAACAGAACAATAAATGTCGAGTTTTTAAGAAATATTTTTTAAGGATCGGCGGACCATTAAATGTGGATTTTTTTAATTTGTAAGGATCATCAAGGCTATAAATATAATGTAGATGGTTTAAAAGTCATTCTTAAGGCCCGTTAGGAATGTAACCACTGTTCTTTGACCATTTTTCCCTCTATTTGCCTTTGATTTTCTCATTTTGTATCAATACAACATGTGTGTTTGTTTTCCAATTGTATTATTTTTTGTTGTTGTTGTTGGAAAGTCTGTCGTATGTTGGTAGCATTTACTGTTAAGTTCAATTGAGTTTACATTTGTGCCATAGTATTTTGCCATTGATTCTTTAGATTTTTTCCAAGCAACAGATTTTTTTTCTTGGCATTTTTTGTTGTGGTTTTCGCCCATGTTAAAGTGTTTGAAAGCTTCTGTTTATTTTCTGGCCAACATCTCTCCGTTGCTCCCTCTGCCCATTTTCCCAACGACACAGTTCTCCTGTTACGCCACAAAAACGTGATCATTTTAACATTTTCCTAAATGATTCGAATTTTGAGATGTTTGATGCTGATGTTGGTTGTTGCAGACCATTCCCTGGTTTTATTTCTGTTTTTCAAATCCATTTGGTTTGGTTAAAGAATTTTCTTTTTGGGATTAAATGAAAATATTTGAGTGGAAAAAATAGCAAAGAAAATTTAAAGGAATACACCTAAATAGAAATCTTTCTCACATGGTTTTATTTTCTTTTTTTTTTCGATTTTGGAAGGTAAGTGGGTTTTAAAGACCGTTTGGTTTGGGATTTTTTTGCTCCATTGGAAATTTATTTTTTTGGGGGATTTTTGCAACAAAGATTTGCTAAATATTGTGGTTTAAAATATTCCGCTGTAATGGAATGTTACGAAATGATTCGTTTGTATTCCGTTTATGTTGGCAATGGCTGTGTGAGAAGTCTTATGAGACTTTTTCGTTTTGACACAAATTTGATTGATACAGGACGTAGTGGCATTGGTCACGTTTTGTGTCTTAAATCTTTGTTTTGTGAGAATTCATTTTAAAAATAACAAATATTATTTATAATAACAATCAACGAGAATTTTTTAAAAAATATTTTTTCAAGGATAAAAATCAACGTGGTTTTAAATATTATTTTGGAAAGGACCATCAGATAAGTGAACGTGAATTTTTTAAAAAATATTTTTCATAAACCAAAATATCACCAAACATTGATTTTTTAAAGAATATTTTTCAAGACCAAAAGACCACCAAACGTGGATTTTTTAAAGAATATTTTTTCAAAGACCACCAAACGTGGATTTTTTAAAGAATATTTTTTCAAAGACCACCAAAACGTGGATTTTTTAAAGAATATTTTTTCAAAGACCACCAAACGTGGATTTTTTAAAGAATATTTTTCAAAGACCACCAAACGTGGATTTTTTAAAGAATATTTTTTCAAAGACCAGCAAACGTGGACTTTTTTTTAAGAATATTTTTTCAAAGACCACGAAACGTGGACTTTTTTTTAAGAATATTTTTTCAAAGACCACCAAACGGGACTTTTTTTTAAGAATATTTTTTCAAAGACCACCAAACGTGGACTTTTTTTAAGAATATTTTTTCAAAGACCACCAAACGTGGACTTTTTTTTAAGAATATTTTTTCAAAGACCACCAAACGTGGACTTTTTTTTAAGAATATTTTTTCAAAGACCACCAAACGTGGACTTTTTTTTAAGAATATTTTTTCAAAGACCACCAAACGTGGACTTTTTTTTAAGAATATTTTTTCAAAGACCACCAAACGTGGACTTTTTTTTAAGAATATTTTTTCAAAGACCACCAAACGTGGACTTTTTTTTAAGAATATTTTTTCAAAGACCACCAAACGTGGACTTTTTTTTAAGAATATTTTTTCAAGGATCAACAGACCACCAAACGTGGACTTTTTTTAAGAATATTTTTTCAAGGATCAACAGACCACCAAACTTGAATTTTTTCAAGGATCAACAGACCACCAAACTTGAATTTTTTCAAGGGTCAACAGACCACCAACCTTGAATTTTTTCAATAATAATTTTTTAAATACCAAAAGACCACCAAACGTGGATTTTTTTAAAGAATATTTTTTCAAAGACCAAAAGACAACCAAAAAATATTTTTCAAAGACCAAAAGACCACCAAACGCGGATTTTTTAAAGAATATTTTTTCAAACACCAAAAGACAACCAAAAAATATTTTTTCAAAGACCAAAAGACCACCAAACGTGGATTTTTTAAAGAATATTTTTTCAAGGACCAAAAGACCACCAAACGCGGATTTTTTAAAGAATATTTTTTTAAGGACAAAAAGACCACCAAACGTGGATTTTTTAAAGATTATTTTTTCAAGGACAGAAAGACCACCAAACGTGGATTTTTAAAGAATATTTTTCAAGGACCAAAAGACCACCAAACGTGGATTTTTTAAAGATTATTTTTTCAAGGACAAAAAGACCACCAAACGTGGATTTTTTAAAGATTATTTTTTCAAGGAACAAAAGACCACCAAACGTGGATTTTTAAAGAATATTTTTTCAAGGACCAAAAGACCACCAAACGTGGATTTTTTAAAGAATATTTTTTCAAGGACCAAAGACCACTAAACGTGAATTTTTTAAAGATTATTTTTTCAAGGACAAAAAGACCACCAAACGTGGATTTTTTAAAGATTATTTTTTCAAGGAACAAAAGACCACCAACGTGGATTTTTTAAAGAATATTTTTTCAAGGACCAAAAGACCACCAAACGTGGATTTTTTAAAGATTATTTTTTCAAGGACAAAAAGACCACCAAACGTGGATTTTTTAAAGAATATTTTTTCAAGGACCAAAAGACCACCAAACGTGGATTTTTAAAGATTATTTTTTCAAGGACAAAAAGACCACCAAACGTGGATTTTTTAAAGAATATTTTTTCAAGGACCATTAAACTTGGATTTTTTAAAGAATATTTTTTCAAGGACCATTAACTTGGATTTTTAAAAGAATATTTTAAAAGACGTTCGCATCAATGAATATGGATCTTTTTAAAGAGGAATTTTCCAAATAACTTCAGACCAATAAACGAGGATTTTTTAAAAAAATATTTTTTAAGGACCCCAAGACCACAAAACTTGGGTTTTTTTAAAGAATATTTTTTCAAGGACCACAAGACCATAAAACTCGGATTTTTTAAGATACCTTTTTCAAGGACCAATAAACGAGGATTTTTTTAAGATTCCTTTTTCAAGGGCCAATAACGAGGATTTTTGAAAATTCCTTTATTCAAGGACCAACAAACGAGGATTTTTTAAAGAATATTTTTTTAAGGACCAATAAACGTGAATTTTTTAAATATTTCTTATATTCCTTTTTTCGTTAAAAAAAAAATCTTAATTTTTTAAAGATAACAATCGACGTGGATTTTTTTAAAAAATATTTTTTCATGGATAACAAACAACGTGGAATTTTCAAAAAAATGTCTTTTCATGGATAGTAAACAACGTGAAATTTTAAAAAATATTTTTTCAAGGATATAATCAACGCCGATTTTTTAAAAATATTTTTTCAAGGATATCAATTAACGCCGATTTTTAAAAATCAATTAACGCCGATTTTTTAGAAATATTATATTTTTTATGGAGAACACTCACGTGGACGTCGTGGATTTTTGAAAAAGTAATTTTTAAGAATCGTCTTAATTTAAAAAAAAAAATATTTTTTTAGCCAAAGTCCATCCAATCCCCAGCTCATTCCTAGATTCATTCACTCATTGCCTCACACAACATACTAGCCATATCGCATCCATGCTTAATTTCCTTTTGTATTCGTGTTGCCGTTTGTTTTTGTTGTTCGTGATTGCTGTGCTATACTCTCTTTTCTTAACTACTTTGAAATGACTTGGCTTCAAAGAAATTAGCATAAAATTAATTGAATATCCCTGTAGGAAATGTCACGATTGCTCTTTTCCAAATAAATGTTTTTAAATACAAACTCTCGGTTCACAACATTTGTTAGCGGCAGTAACAGCAGCCAAAAGAAAGGGTATTGTGTTGACTGTTGGCGTTTATATTTGTCTGTCTTCCAAGCTGTGCATTTGTGTGATACCCACCTTCAAATGTAGCGGCGGTGGTTGTGCCGGCATTCGGTTGGTCGTCATCATCTGTTTAGTTGTCCTCATCAACATTTGCCGCTTGCCATCATTATCATCATGGCATGCTCACGAATGTTTTTCCTTTTTTTCCACTTTTTTTTGGGAGGCCGGAAAAAGAACCGAACAAAAATAGTAACATAAACGCCAAAAACAACAACGAAAAGAACTAGAACAACAATAGCTCTAGAATAAAACACAACTGGAGTTTCCTTGGTGTTTCGAGTAGATCACTGCTGTTGCAATTCTTTGCTGGCAACTGGCAACTGGCAATAGGAAGCAGGCATCAGACAACTAGCTAGTCGTCGCCGTCATCTTGTGCTTCTTCTTGGAGGTTGTTGCTGTTGTTGTTGTTGTTCCCATAACAACTTGTATTCTTAAATCATAATGCCACATAATGAATGCAAAAAATGGAGAAATTTGCGGTCATACATAAATCAAAGTCAAATAGTTTAACAACAGCAACCAAACAAAAATCTTTAACCGAAACGAACTGTGAAATGAAAAAACGGAATCACAACTATTGTGGCCGCATTTTGAACAGGGTCGTGTAGGAGAAATCAAAAAATATTCTTTAAAAATCCACGTTAATTGGTCTTGAAAAAATATTCTTAAAAAATCCACGTTAATTGGTCCTTGAAAAATATTCTTTAAAAAATCCACGTTAATTGGTCTTTGAAAAAATATTCTTAAGAATCCACGTTTATTGGTCCTTGAAAAAATATTCTTAAAAATTCCACGTTCATTGGTCCTTGAAAAATATTCTTTTAAAAAATCCACGTTAATTGGTCCTTAAAAAAAAATATTCTTAAGAAATCCACGTTAATGGTCCTTGAAAAAATATTTTTAAGAAATTCACGTTTGGTGTTCTGTTGGTCTTTGAAAAATTATTCTTTAAAAAATCAACGGTGTTTGGTCTGATGGTCCTTGAAAAAATATTCTTTAAAAA